>NC_086367.1:24641577-24651577 GCF_036324505.1 Eleginops maclovinus | reverse complement strand
CGGACACACACAGCCCCACCTGGGTGACCTCATCCAGCCCGGGGATCTTCAAAGGATACCTCTGCATCAGGATGGCGAAGGAGGACAGATGTTTACAGATGCAGAGGCCTTCGTTGGATGATCCGCTCCAGGTGCAGCCCTCTTCAGACCAGCCCTGGCTCGCGTTGTCCCAGGCCACACACTTCAACAGGACGTGGGGAGGCCGCTTTTCCAGCAACTGGAAGTGAATCTTCACCTCCACCGACTGGGTTTCCTTCTCCGTCGTCGTGGACACTACGATGCTGTTGGCTTTCAGATCCTTGTCGTTGAGGGGCAAATACTTCTCCAGCTCTTTGAAGCCGGCCGTCTTCACGTTGCCGGGGTCGGAGCTCTCCAGGACCACGGAGACGTTGAACACCTTGTTGTTGCATTGGCTGTCTGTGTTGGTGCAGTTGGACACGGCCACCTCGATGTTCTTCTTCTTAGTTACTCGGGTCACGTTGGTGACGCTGATCAACTTCTCCACAGAGCTCAGGTACCTCTCTGCCAGGGTCAAGTTCTCCGTCCCCTTCTTCTTGGTCCAGGAGTCTTTGAGAGATTTCTCTAGAAGATTACTGGAGGAATCAAAAAAGTTCTGCAAAAAAAAGCATGATAGTAATTGAATGACTCACCACCATTAACTTATTGTAGTTTATCCTGATCGGTGATCAAATCCTTACAGGATGTGATTCCCAGTAATTCCCAAACCATGTGTAATAATAAAATGAACGAATGATTAGTGGAGATATATCCTGTAGAAGCATTAGAAAAGCAAGCTGCTAAAACTGGAAGAAAAAGCTTCTGGTGACGCTTCATGACACCGTGTTGGAAGAGGATCCTTTACAAGTAAAACTCCTGCATTCAAAAGTCCACTTAAGTAAAGGAATTATCACTAAAATGCCCTTAAAGTATTTAAGAGAAAAGTAGGGGACATGTCGGACGATGGGAAATGTTTGAATGTTCACAAAGCTCTGCTCACATCGGCCGTGGAGTCGTCGTTGATGCTCTGGAGCATCGTGCTCAGACTGGAGAGGACCTGGACCGAGGCGTTCAGGTTGGAGTGGGAGTTTATCCTCTGCGAGTTGTTGGTGACTTTATCGAGCTGAGAAAACACGTCGGCTGCGTTTGCATTCAGAGAGCCGAGCCCGATGTTCGCATTCTGCAACAACAGGGACGTTGTGTCTAAAAAGCTCAGGGTGACTTTAATCATACAAACTGTTTGATAGACTCACTAACGCCTTCTTCAGCACATTGTCCAGGTCCTGGTTCACACAGCACGATTCTTCAGGCTCCCAAGCGGCTCCCGTAGCTCTGAAACAATCGACCGTTAAAGAGTCCTCTCCTGCTGTAGTCTCTCTACTTTAAAGAGTCCTCTCCTGCTGTAGTCTCTCTACTTTAAAGAGTCCTCTCCTGCTGTAGTCTCTCTACTTTAAAGAGTCCTCTCCTGCTGTAGTCTCTCTACTTTAAAGAGTCCTCTCCTGCTGTAGTCTCTCTACTTTAAAGAGTCCTCTCCTGCTGTAGTCTCTCTACTTTAAAGAGTCCTCTCCTGCTGTAGTCTCTCTACTTAAAGAGTCCTCTCCTGCTGTAGTCTCTCTACTTAAAAGAGTCCTCTCCTGCTGTAGTCTCTCTACTTTAAAGAGTCCTCTCCTGCTGTAGTCTCTCTACTTTAAAGAGTCCTCTCCTGCTGTAGTCTCTCTACTTTAAAGAGTCCTCTCCTGCTGTAGTCTCTCTACTTAAAAGAGTCCTCTCCTGCTGTAGTCTCTCTACTTTAAAGAGTCCTCTCCTGCTGTAGTCTCTCTACTTTAAAGAGTCCTCTCCTGCTGTAGTCTCTCTACTTTAAAGAGTCCTCTCCTGCTGTAGTCTCTCTACTTTAAAGAGTCCTCTCCTGCTGTAGTCTCTCTACTTTAAAGAGTCCTCTCCTGCTGTAGTCTCTCTACTTTAAAGAGTCCTCTCCTGCTGTAGTCTCTCTACTTAAAAGAGTCCTCTCCTGCTGTAGTCTCTCTACTTTAAAGAGTCCTCTCCTGCTGTAGTCTCTCTACTTTAAAGAGTCCTCTCCTGCTGTAGTCTCTCTACTTTAAAGAGTCCTCTCCTGCTGTAGTCTCTCTACTTTAAAGAGTCCTCTCCTGCTGATGTTCAGGTGTATATCAGTATGTAGTGTCTCTACTTTAAAGAGTCCTCTCCTGCTGATGTTCAGGTGTATATCAGTATGTAGTCTCTACTTTAAAGAGTCCTCTCCTGCTGATGTTCAGGTGTATATCAGTATGTAGTCTCTACTTTAAAGAGTCCTCTCCTGCTGATGTTCAGGTGTATATCAGTATGTAGCGTCTCTACTTTAAAGAGTCCTCTCCTGCTGATGTTCAGGTGTATATCAGTATGTAGTGTCTCTACTTTAAAGAGTCCTCTCCTGCTGATGTTCAGGTGTATATCAGTATGTAGTGTCTCTACTTTAAAGAGTCCTCTCCTGCTGATGTTCAGGTGTATATCAGTATGTAGAGTCTCTACTTTAAAGAGTCCTCTCCTGCTGATGTTCAGGTGTATATCAGTATGTAGTGTCTCACCTTTAAAGAGTCCTCTCCTGCTGATGTTCAGGTGTATATCAGTATGTAGAGTCTCTACTTTAAAGAGTCCTCTCCTGCTGTAGTCTCTCTACTTTAAAGAGTCCTCTCCTGCTGTAGTCTCTCTACTTTAAAGAGTCCTCTCCTGCTGTAGTCTCTCTACTTTAAAGAGTCCTCTCCTGCTGATGTTCAGGTGTATATCAGTATGTAGTGTCTCTACTTTAAAGAGTCCTCTCCTGCTGATGTTCAGGTGTATATCAGTATGTAGAGTCTCTACTTTAAAGAGTCCTCTCCTGCTGATGTTCAGGTGTATATCAGTATGTAGTCTCTACTTTAAAGAGTCCTCTCCTGCTGATGTTCAGGTGTATATCAGTATGTAGAGTCTCTACTTTAAAGAGTCCTCTCCTGCTGATGTTCAGGTGTATATCAGTATGTAGTCTCTACTTTAAAGAGTCCTCTCCTGCTGATGTTCAGGTGTATATCAGTATGTAGCATCTCTACTTTAAAGAGTCCTCTCCTGCTGATGTTCAGGTGTATATCAGTATGTAGCATCTCTACTTTAAAGAGTCCTCTCCTGCTGATGTTCAGGTGTATATCAGTATGTAGAGTCTCTACTTTAAAGAGTCCTCTCCTGCTGATGTTCAGGTGTATATCAGTATGTAGCGTCTCTACTTTAAAGAGTCCTCTCCTGCTGATGTTCAGGTGTATATCAGTATGTAGAGTCTCTACTTTAAAGAGTCCTCTCCTGCTGTAGTGTCTCTACTTTAAAGAGTCCTCTCCTGCTGATGTTCAGGTGTATATCAGTATGTAGCGTCTCTACTTTAAAGAGTCCTCTCCTGCTGATGTTCAGGTGTATATCAGTATGTAGAGTCTCTACTTTAAAGAGTCCTCTCCTGCTGATGTTCAGGTGTATATCAGTATGTACAGTCTCTACTTTAAAGAGTCCTCACCTGCTGATGTTCAGGTGTATATCAGTATGTAGTGTTCTACTTTAAAGAGTCCTCTCCTGCTGATGTTCAGGTGTATATCAGTATGTAGTGTCTCTACTTTAAAGAGTCCTCTCCTGCTGATGTTCAGGTGTATATCAGTATGTAGTGTCTCTACTTTAAAGAGTCCTCTCCTGCTGATGTTCAGGTGTATATCAGTATGTAGAGTCTCTACTTTAAAGAGTCCTCTCCTGCTGATGTTCAGGTGTATATCAGTATGTAGTGTCTCTACTTTAAAGAGTCCTCTCCTGCTGATGTTCAGGTGTATATCAGTATGTAGTGTCTCTACTTTAAAGAGTCCTCTCCTGCTGATGTTCAGGTGTATATCAGTATGTAGAGTCTCTACTTTAAAGAGTCCTCTCCTGCTGATGTTCAGACGTACCCCTTTGTGCACTTCCTGTATCGGTGTCCGGTTTTCCCCGTGCATCTCAACCTGGCGGTGAATCCTGCTTTGGCGTTGCCCCAGTCTCCTTCAGCCTCACAGAACATATCACCTTCTGTTTGAACCAGAGAAATGTCCTGATAAATATTAAGTTACTGATTTATAGAAAACTAAAGGTAACTACATGTGTTGAAGTGCCTCAGCATTCTGAAATATATATATCAACCGTATAATTCTGTAGAAATACGGCTCTTTATTGCTCTTCGCCCTCTCTGGTTGGATGACCTCCGTTGTACTTGAATGTAAATCTAAAATCTTGTAGTATTTTAACCATAAGACTTCCTCCACCTCCGTGCAGAGCCGTAAGATATATTTTACCGTACCATGTATGATGTTGATGGTGGTGTTCGCTAATCTCTTCTCTTTGCAGCGGTTCTCAAAGATGCAGGTGACCTCAGGCGTAGTCGATGAGTTTTCACACGAGATGATGGCCTCAGCTTTGAACACTGTCTTCGTTGCTTCAAAAGGACGCACTGGCGGTTTCCACAAGAATCCATCGAGACGATTGGGGAAGAAATGCAGACTTTTTGTCATCTTTTTTAAACGCTTTTCACCATTTCTCTATTAATCTGTTCGGTTGGAATGTTTTGCATTTCCACGTTTCATTTGGATGAAGTTCTGTAAATCGGAGAGTCCACAATTTGGTTTAAAGATCTGACCTAAAGCTATACATCATTTGGTCAGTTTATGCAAAAATAATAATCAGCATGTTTGCAATATCTAGAAAGCTGGCTCTGTCATCGGCGTCAAACTGGATCATCTTGAGGCTGTGGTGGAGAGGAGGACACTGGACCAACTGGACTTAAAACCTTCTCACTCTACATTTCACATTTCACTTCATGTAAAATATATCCTGCTTTATTTTGTGTTAGCTGGAAATTGGCCCTTCATTTCTATTTCATTTATTTATTTGTAGCATTTTAGGAGAATACTGTTTGTCCGGTAAATGAGTGGATTTATGTTTTGTAAATTCTTGTAAATTTGACATTTCTTCTTGTTCTTTCTCTTTCTTATACATTTGGGGGTTCTGTTCTTGTAAATGTCTGATTTCTTTCTTGTATATTTTGGAATTTTTTCTTACATTTAGGGAATTCCTTTCCTGTAAACTGTATATCTTTTGCTCTCTCCATCTCTTCATTCACTTGTATTTTGAGACGTTTATGTTTCAGAATGGTTTATTTCTACTCCTTTCATTTCCATCTCACGTCAATGCCTTGTTTTTTATGCTGCTGGAATGAAAACATTTCCCAATTCGGGATCAATAAAGTACCTGTTATCTCATCCACCTTTGAATATATTGAAATGAGATGATGCAGTTACCGTTAACGAGGTCTTTGTTGATCCATTTCACCGTGTAGTTCTCCGTGTTTTTCCCGATCTCACATAAGACTTTCACCACCTGCACGCCACCCTTTGCACAGAGCGGGAACTCCGGCTTGGTGCTGATGAGGATGTCAGGCAGGAGGGCGATGTCCATCAGAGCGCTGGCTTTGTGGGAAATGTGGAGGCTGTTCTTGCCCTGATTGTAGGCACATGAATAGACCCCTGGCAGAAGTCATAGAAACATGTGGTCCATCACTTCCTGTCTATCAAGATAAACTTATCATATGCTGTATGAACGCAGTTCCTCAAAGGTCCTCCTAAAGTACAGTAACCAGAACGAACCTTCCCAGAGCTCAGAGATGTGCTTGATTGTGAGGGTGGTATTTCTCGGGAAAGAAGTCACCGTGGCCTCGGTGCCGGTAACGATATCCGTCACCTGCAGGCCCCGGCTAAGCTGCCACACCGGTGGAGTGTTCAGGGCCTCCCGTAACTCACATGTAAGAACGGGCGACATGTGGAAACACACCGGGAAGTCAGGCATGATTAAGTTGATGAGGCCTGCAGGATAAACAATAATCACAAGTACTCAAACTGTGGTGCATTTTGTCCCAGAACTCAGAGACAAAAAGGACTCTATATGATGTGTCCTCAACACATTTAAAGGACGGGACTCTGAGGGCACAAACGTTTTTGATATATTTTCAGAAGAATTTCACCATTAAATTCCATTTAGATTGTTTGCAATACATTTGAACGGATATGAGATGAGCAGGTACCTGAACTCTCCAGATCCAGGGACGCCGTCAGATTACTGGTCAGTTCATCTGATTTGTCGATCAAGTCTTGCTGTCTGACGTTTTGAGCAACAACCAAAACGAACTCAACGATGACACTACCGACCCTTCAGTGAAGACAACGCACCGATTTCAGCCCCACATTTAATACAGAAACAAACGCACACAATTTGATTTAGTGATCAAAGCAGGTACCTGTATTTGATAATTTCTAAGGTGTCAAACCCCGGCAGCGTGCTGTACACTGATTTCATCTGCAGGGCGACAGTCACACATCGATTAGCTTTATTCCTCACGGAGGTTTTCATTAAGGATGCACCGAGACATCGGTGAGACATCGGTGAGACATCGGCCGTTAGCCCTCTACCACCATCGGCACATCGGTAAATAAGGAGACATCACCGACGGCAGGCGCCATGTTTATGTGTTGCTAAATCACCGGGAGAAAATCTGACGGACCAAATCTGAAGTCAGGGCCTCATGTTAAAGGGTTAGATCAGTGACGGTGGGTCTGCGTGACTTTACAGCTAATTTAAGTTTCCCCTCTGCGGGACGAATAAAGGGACTCTGATTCTAAGGTCATTCGGAGGGAGGGGGGGCGTCTCCTCTCTGTGAGCAATACCATTAGCAATACTATTAGCATTAGCATTAGCATTAGCATTGCATAATGCCTTATTTGCATGTTTAAACATCAGAAAGCTGGTCATATAAAAAGTAATTGTGTTGATGTCAGTAATAAAGTGTGTGTGTGTGTGTGTGTGTGTGTGTGTGTGTGTGGTGTGGGGGGGGGGGTGATATATGATGGGTTAAGTGTACCCACTGCAGGGTCTTACCATCTGGAACAGGGTTGTATGACAGGTCTTGTATTCCGTAGTGTCCGCTGGTCTCAGGCAGTTTTGATAACTGGATCCACCCAAACGAAGGGATCCATTGATAGCAACTGAACGAAACAAAATGCAGGTTTTGTTTTTTCCAGATGTTTTATATATTTTTATACAGAAAGACCAACAGGACTGCAAACACAAAGTGAGCAAATACCTGCAGAGTTGTGAACACACATCTTGGTGCTTGTAGGGAAGGTGCAGCTACTGCCCTCAGCATGGTCGCAGTCTTTGTCGCTCCACCTGTAGCCAGACTCGCAGACGCACTGGCTGCCGCCTCCACTTCTCACACACACTGACAGATAACCGCTTTACTCCACCATTTTAATCTCAGAGAATATCTGTACAGTTTAACCTGTCATTTTGTAACATTCATTTATCCATTTTATTGAAGTCATTATCTACGTTTTAACAAGAGGATTTTTCTTATAACTTTACCACTTGTTCTTCTGTTTTGTAGATTTGAGGAATTTACTGCTTTAAATTTGGGTTTTTATTCTTGTAAATGATGATGTCTCCATCCTCCATCATCACCTCACTACACAGATGAATCAGAACGTGCAGCCTCTATAATAGACAGAGCGGCTCACCTGTGGTAATGTTCAGATGTTGCACCTGCAGGTCGGGTTCCTTCACAAAGTCCTCGCCCAGTCTCTCAGTGAGGTTCTTGATCGCAGAGTCCTCTATGATCAGCCTCATGTAGTACATCTGTGTGGAGCTGCCTGCAATATCTGGAATATTAGCATCACGTAGCACCTGAAGAACATACTGTATGTAAACAGTCGGTAATAAATAAATGAATATCATCTTACCTTCTGTCGTGGCCTGTAAAGCACAAAAGGACATGAGTCTTTTAAATGCAGTTTAATGGTGTTACTCTAGAATCATGAGGTGTAAATGTGATGATACCTGGCAGAGGTTGAGTCCCAGGATGAAGAGAGGTGTGAGCGTCCACATCGTGTTCCTGCAAAGAAACGTAGAAATATGTTTCTGTAAACCGTTGAACACACACTTTGTTGAATCCCCCTGTGCAATCATCTCTCTTATGTCTCCCCGATGTTCACTTAGCTTCTGAATAGCTGGCTTAGATGTGTTCCTTTGGTGCTGTGAAGGCGGCTCTAATGAAGTGCATTGTGATCTTTGTTGTAATGGTGCAGATGTTTCTTTAAAGTTGTGAATGTCGTCTTTTGTTTGAAAAGTAATCTTAAGAGTTGAACCACTTAGAGGTTTTCTCTCGTTCTCATAAGTGTGTGTAATGTTCCTCAACATGTACCTCTTTGAGTTGTGTTGTTTTAGAGATTCATTCATGGCTTTCCCTTCAGAGATTATCGAACGTTTTCCAGTCAAATTATGAACTTTTCTCATGAATGTCTAACTTTAATCAAGTACGCTTTCTCGGTAAAGGGTGAATCTCATTCTGCTGAAATGCACCACTTACTCTTATATTGCATCTGAAATGATGTCAGATTTATTTCCTTTTTTATCTGAATGTTTTTCCTGGTATTTTTCGATGATTTGTTTTATACCTTCAAAGCCTCTAAAACATCCTAACGTCCCTTAAATGTTCGAAACACGGTGAAACACTTTGAGTAAAGCTGCACCAGCTCATTTATTTAGAAATAAATAAGACATGTATAATTGATATAATATGATATAAATAAAGAAGCTCTGACCTTAAGTCCTCAGTGATCAGGGAAGCATCTCAGCCAGATATGCTGCAGCGACGGGCCCAAACAGGAAGTGGCTATTCCTCCTCAGTTCCCTGCAGGACATGCAAAGGGCAGCGGCCGTTATGTGGAGCTCATTTGACTTGCAAACATACAAACACCTCCTGCATGAAGGGTGGTGAAAACAGGTGTGTGTGTGTGTGTGTGTGTGTGTGTGTGTGTGTGTGTGTGTGTGTGTGTGTGTGTGTGTGTGTGTGTGTGTGTGTGTGTGTGTGTGTGTGTGTGATAATAATGATGATAATAAATGTGCTGTTAAGTTGGTGAAGCTTTAGTTGCATGTGGTTCTTTATCTGCATCGTTCGTGAAGCTGCAGCATGTTCCTCCTGATGCACCTGTCGACCTCAGCCGGGAATAATACTGCTTTACATGCAGAGGGGAGTAACTAAGATCTCCCCCCCCCCCCCCCCCGTGTTCCAAAGGTTATTTGTATTCTTGTCTATTGAAACTCCATGGAGGGAAATTCCAAACAAGTGAGCGGATATTTCCTGCAGATATTTGGATCATTCTGTTGCTGTTGTTTTGAACGTGGCTTTCTATAATGTGACTTTAAAGCTGAAACTGATGGTCTCTATTGATTCATAGTCTGTTATATTTCAGCAGTTAATGTTTGTTTATCCGATGTTACTGGAACTCATGGCTCATGCAAAACCACCGGACAGAAAGACAGAGACGTGGTTTGAGAGTCCTCACAGGGATTATAAACCGTAATGGGTTCAGAGCAGCCGATATTATTATTATACAACCTTTGTGACTATGTTTTATTTGTCTGGATCATAGAGAGCTTTGTGCTGCAGGCTGGGAAGGCTGTATCAACAACTTCAGAATAAAGAGAGGACAGAGAGGACAGTTTGGTGTGGGAGGATTTCTGCTGAGAGGAGAGACATTAAAAAAGGACTGCTCATGTTCAGGCTGAGAGCAGAGCCTCCAAATACTCCGTGTGGTAAAAACACTTAGTGAATGTCAGAATTAGGAAGAAAAACTCAACTCAATTCTGAGAAAAGTCAAAATACTGAAAACAAACTCTGAATAAAAAGGAAACTAATCGGAGGAAAAAAAGTCTGAATTCTGGAAATGAATTTAGTTCAGAGAGAAAAAGTCTAAAGAGGAGTCAATTCAACATTTTTAAAACAGGACCACATTCTGAAACTAATTCTGAGATAACAATTCAACAGTTTGAAAAAGAAACCAATCTGTGAAAAATCTGGAAAAAGAAAAAACAGATTTATCAGAAAATTCTGAGAAAAAAGTGAAAATTCTCAAAATGAACAAAATTC
>NC_086367.1:24619077-24639077 GCF_036324505.1 Eleginops maclovinus | reverse complement strand
GCTTCGTGTCTCCAGATGTTTAACGTATATTTCACACGTTAGTTTCTCGCTCAATCAGCAGAGTCTGAGCCTCCGCTGGTTCTCCGTCCTCCTGAGTCAGACTGTTCATCTCCTTCTGTGGAGCCGCCAGCTGCAGGAGGATACACAGATTAAATACAGTTGGAAAATCAAACACTACATGTCTCTTAAAACAGAAAGGCAGGTGGAACATCAGAAGAATACCTGGTTTTTTAATAAACTACAAGAAAAATGAGGTATTTCAACTTAACGTAAATAAACTAAACAATAAAACAGATTTCATATCACAAGTCACTTCAGAGTGAAACAATGATGTTCACGGGTTATTCAAGGACTGCCTTTATCTGCTGAATTATGTTTTATTGGAAGGGATTAAAGACTCATACGGTGCAAACGTAATGGATTCTCCTTCTGAAAAATGATAAAATAATTGATAATAAGTCAGGGATAATGTGTAGTGAGGCGGCCAATATTGGAAAAAGCCGACCCATTTTGACTGAAGCTTAATTCACCGTGTGTCCCAGCGGCGTGACGCAGCACAGCTTCTTCTTCAGACGTTCAGGAAGGAAACACAGCAGCTTCCCTAAACACGGATAAACTGTTCCTGGAGCCACGTCCTCCTCCTTCAGAGGGCCTGCACACAAAACACATACCTATAATCAACAGTTAATACAAGATCAAATATCCTTCAGTGGTCCCAGAGCGGGAGGGGTGCAGAGGTAGAGCAGCAACCAGAGAGAGAGGAACAGATGGATAATAAAGTTCACATGATCAAGATAAAGTGGAGAGAATAAACAAACGAAAACGATTGCACATTATCTTCATGCACAAATGAGAAGCAGGCTTTAGTCCAAACCGGTATCAGGGGCTCTGCTCCTCTCTCTGTTGGCGCCCCCCCTCAAACCAAAACACAGATTCTCCTGTGTTAAATGTTAAAGTGCTGCCAGGAATCAATCTCTCTGTGGGTCAGAAAGGGTTTACTGAGTCCAGAGATATGGAGATGGGGTCAGATGTCTGGTCAGACGGCAGAGACAGCTTACGGAGAATAAGTAGGGGATGGATGTCCGGGGGGTCTGCGGGGGACGAGTGGCAGGCAGCAGGCTGACACTGAGACTGAGATTTCTGACTTTTTTACTAAAAGATCCGACTTTCTTTCAAAATGTCAACTTCAAAATGTTCAATTCTTTTTCAAATGTCTGACTCTTTCTAAGTTTGGACTTTTTTAAATGTAGACTCTTAATTTAGGCCAGGTGTGACGTTAGCGCCGCATGCTATACTTTACTAGAGAAACCCGGCTAATGATGGCACAGAGATGTTCTCTGACTGACAGCAAACACGTTCTTTATATTTAGGTATTCTGACCTGAGAGGAAGCTGACGAAGAGTCCGACGAAGACGACGCTGAGGCAGCTGAAGGCGCTGTACCACATGTAGGACAGCGAGTACAGCCTCTTCAGTCCGGAGGGGCGGCTGCACAACAGAGAGGGTTTGGTACAGTTTCATAACGGGGACATAAGGGAGCATGCAAAAGCAGTTTTAACATGAAAAGTGAAGATCTGGATCCTTTACGATAATGAGTGTTTTAAATATGTTTTATTTGTTAGATTATAATCCTTTTAAAATGTACTTCCAAAAACACAAAGAAGAACCCCATAAAGGACAGAATCACTGTTTGGGTGTTTTCTTTGCTTGCCTCCTCACTAACTTCTTTTATCCATTATAATTTAACGATAAGTGATATTAAAATGCGTAAACAGTAATATACGCTGAGGCTGAAGACTACATCTCCCATGATGCCTTGCTGCCGCACCACCAGACTAACGGAAGCCTGTTACCTCAGAGTGACGTTCCACAGCACCTCCTGCAGGTGCGCCGAGGCGTTTGCAGCTCTGCAGCTTGGAGGCAGCGTCTTGGTGCCGGCGCCGCGGTTCACAATGCTGCCGACCCCGACCCAGAACACCAGACCCAGTCCGGACAGCAGACCCGCCACTGCCCCCTGAAACAGAGGAATCAGTCTTAAAGAGGCCCGGTTCTGCTCTCTGTGGAGCTCCCTCTCCTGTGGTGTGAGGTGTTAGTGCATGTAAACGGTCTGCAGAGGCTGAAATCCCTGTGAGGCGGGAAGAAACCTATGCATGGGAATGATCCGGAGAAGAACATCCTCTCCTGCATTTATCCCGTCATTCCATCCCTCAAACTAAAGGACATTCAACCTTTCCCTGTACCTCTCCTCGGCCTCCTCGTGCTTTCCCAGTGGTAAAAACCATGTCCCTAGTGGTGCTCTAATCCCACCACCATATTACCCAGGTGCCCCAAGAGCCTTCAAAAAGAGGGCATAAATAATGCCCATAAACAACAATATATGCAATATATCTTACACCCTGTGTTCCTCCCCCCCACTCCCCTGAGTTTAGGAGTGATGGTGAAGTGAGTTCAACACTGCATGCAAATACCCTGTGTTGCCGCCCCCCCCCCCCACCCCCCACACACACACACACACACACACACACTCACAAAGAGAGACACTGTTGGTTTATAAAAGGAGGATATATTCTAAATCAAGGGGCCACCCGTCCTGCTACCTGAAACACACACCTGAAACACACACCTGAAACACACACCTGAAACACACACCTGAAACACACCTGAAACACACACCTGAAACACACACCTGAAACACACACCTGAAACACACACCTGAAACACACACCTGAAACACACACCTGAAACACACACCTGAAACATGTAAATGATGTTTTCAATGACTAACATCAGAGAGTCCGAGAGGAAACAGACAACCTTTATACACCTACAGGTACATCTGCATCTACATCTGCATCTACATCTGCATCTACATCTGCATCTGCATCTACACCTACATCTGCATCTACAGCTGTACCTACAGCTGAATCTACACCTACATCTGCATCTACAGCTGCATCTACACCTACACCTGCATCTATAGCTGCATCGACAGCTGTACCTACAGCTGAATCTACACCTACAGCTGCACCTACACCTACACCTGCATCTACAGCTGCATCTACACCTACACCTACATCTGTACCTACAGCTGAATCTACACCTACAGCTGCATCTACACCTACACCTGCATCTACAGCTGCATCTACACCTACACCTACATCTGTACCTACAGCTGAATCTACACCTACAGCTACACCTACAGCTGCATCTACACCTACACCTGCATCTACAGCTGCATCTACACCTACACCTACATCTGCATCTACAGCTGCATCTACACCTACAGCTGCATCTACACCTACAGCTGTACCTACAGCTGAATCTACACCTACAGCTGCATCTACACCTACAGCTGCACCTACAGCTGCAT
This sequence comes from Eleginops maclovinus, assembly GCF_036324505.1. Taxonomy (NCBI): domain Eukaryota; kingdom Metazoa; phylum Chordata; class Actinopteri; order Perciformes; family Eleginopidae; genus Eleginops; species Eleginops maclovinus. Next base: position 24,635,708 of record NC_086367.1, on the reverse strand, counting down.
CTACACCTACAGCTGCATCTACACCTACAGCTGTACCTACAGCTGAATCTACACCTACAGCTGCATCTACACCTACACCTGCATCTACAGCTGCATCTACACCTACACCTACATCTGCATCTACAGCTGCATCTACACCTACAGCTGCATCTATACCTACAGCTGCACCTACAGCTGCATCTACACCTACAGCTGCATCTACACCTACAGCTGCATCTACACCTACAGCTGCATCTACACCTACAGCTGCATCTACACCTACAGCTGCATCTACACCTACAGCTGCACCTACAATGATTATGACCATTATGATGATTGAAAAATAATTCAAATGAATAAATAAATGAACAACTGAATTAATAAAATGATAGAAAATACAATTTGAATAATTAAACTACTAATTGAATAAGTTAATAAATGAATATATAAATGAACAATTGAATTAATAAAATAAAAATGAATAACAGATAAAACAATACACCCATAAATGAAAACAATTCAAATCAATGAATATATTTAAATGAATACATAATTAATTTAAAATATAAAACAATGAATACTAAATAAAAAAGAGAACAATAATTCAAATAAATAAATGAACAATTTAATTAATACATTATTTTAAAAATACATCAATAAATCAAATACAAATGTGAATAGATAAATAAGCTAAATAATACATTTATAAATGAATAAAACAGTGTTGGTGAGACTCACGGTGGAGTTCGCCCAGGGGAAGAACATCCCAAGACAGAACAGACCCAGAACCGGACCCCCAACCATCCCGAAGATCTTCAGCGCCACCTGCAGGTCAAACAGAAAGAGACATACATAAAATAAACATTCAGTTATTTATTATTCATTATGAAGGCTGAGGGTTTACCTGCAGCACCGAGTCTCCCATCAGGTGAGTGAGGAAGGCCATGGCGAGACACAGCAGCCCGTAGAACAGCGCTGCCGGAGGAGCAGATCAAACTTTAATATCAATCGTTGTTATTATTTATGTTTGTATATTTATTGACAGCTGACCTAAAGCCTTGGACAGCAGCGTGGCTCTGGCCTCCGTCATGGTGGGGAATCTAGGTTTGATCAGGTCCTCCATCGTCACCGTGGCCAAGGAGTTAAAGGAGGAGGAGATGGAGCTGCAGCAGGAAGTAAATACTATATTGAATCTACTACAATATGTATATATTTTTGTATAAATGAAGAAACATTAATGAAGAAATAAATCATATTTATTCATAGAAATAAAATGATCAATTATGTAGAAAATAAAATTGTTTGTTTTCATGTAACTTCATTAAAAATGCAGTGGGCAGCTATTGTGCAGTGCCCGGGGAGGAGGGAGGGGGGATTGGAGGTGTCCGGTGCCTTGCTCAAGGGCACCACAGCAGAGCCTAGGAGGTGAACTGGGACCTCTCCAAGTAGCAGTCCACCTTCCATATTTCAAGTCTGTTTGGGGACTTAAGGAAGCAGTGTACCTGAGCGCAGCGCTGAACAGACACGCCACAAACAGACCAGGGAGACCCGGCAGCCCCTCCAGCATGTCCATCACAAAATACATCACCATCTGAGGAAACAATAACATACACATGTTATAACAGCAGTAATAAAGGAGTAATAAAGGAGTAATAAAGGAGTAATAAAGGAGTAATAACAGGAGTAATAAAGGAGTAATAACAGGAGTAATAAAGGAGTAATAAAGGAGTAATAACAGGAGTAATAAAGGAGTAATAAAGGAGTAATAACAGGAGTAATAAAGGAGTAATAACAGGAGTAATAAAGGAGTAATAAAGGAGTAATAACAGGAGTAATAACAGGAGTAATAAAGGAGTAATAAAGGAATAATAACAGGAGTAATAACAGGAGTAATAACAGGAGTAATAACAGGAGTAATAACAGGAGTAATAAAGGAGTAATAAAGGAATAATAACAGGAGTAATAAAGGAGTAATAACAGGAGTAATAACAGGAGTAATAACAGAGTAATAAAGGAGTAATAACAGGAGTAATAACAGGAGTAATAAAGGAGTAATAAAGGAGTAATAACAGGAGTAATAACAGGAGTAATAACAGAGTAATAAAGGAGTAATAACAGGAGTAATAACAGGAGTAATAACAGGAGTAATAAAGGAGTAATAACAGGAGTAATAAAGGAGTAATAACAGGAGTAATAACAGGAGTAATAAAGGAGTAATAACAGGAGTAATAACAGGAGTAATAACAGGAGTAATAACAGGAGTAATAAAGGAGTAATAACAGGAGTAATAAAGGAATAAAGGAGTAATAAAGGAGTAATAACAGGAGTAATAAAGGAGTAATAACAGGAGTAATAAAGGAGTAATAACAGGAGTAATAACAGGAGTAATAAAGGAGTAATAACAGGAGTAATAACAGGAGTAATAACAGGAGTAATAAAGGAGTAATAAAGGAATAATAGAGGAGTAATAAAGGAGTAATAACAGGAGTAATAACAGAGTAATAAAGGAATAAAGGAGTAATAGAGGAATAAAGGAGTAATAACAGAGTAATAAAGGAGTAATAACAGGAGTAATAAAGGAGTAATAACAGGAGTAATAAAGGAGTAATAACAGGAGTAATAGAGGAGTAATAAAGGAGTAATAACAGGAGTAATAAAGGAGTAATAGAGGAGTAATAACAGAGTAATAAAGGAATAATAACAGGAGTAATAACAGGAGTAATAGAGGAGTAATAAAGGAGTAATAACAGGAGTAATAACAGGAGTAATAAAGGAGTAATAGAGGAGTAATAAAGGAGTAATAACAGGAGTAATAGAGGAGTAATAACAGGAGTAATAAAGGAGTAATAGAGGAGTAATAAAGGAGTAATAACAGGAGTAATAACAGGAGTAATAAAGGAGTAATAACAGGAGTAATAAAGGAATAAAGGAGTAATAGAGGAGTAATAAAGGAGTAATAACAGGAGTAATAAAGGAATAAAGGAGTAATAGAGGAGTAATAAAGGAGTAATAACAGAGTAATAAAGGAGTAATAACAGGAGTAATAAAGGAGTAATAACAGGAGTAATAACAGGAGTAATAGAGGAGTAATAAAGGAGTAATAACAGGAGTAATAAAGGAGTAATAAAGGAATAATAACAGGAGTAATAAAGGAGTAATAACAGAGTAATAAAGGAGTAATAACAGGAGTAATAACAGGAGTAATAGAGGAGTAATAAAGGAGTAATAACAGGAGTAATAAAGGAGTAATAACAGGAGTAATAAAGGAGTAATAAAGGAATAAAGGAGTAATAAAGGAGTAATAACAGAGTAATAAAGGAGTAATAACAGGAGTAATAACAGGAGTAATAGAGGAGTAATAAAGGAGTAATAACAGGAGTAATAAAGGAGTAATAACAGGAGTAATAACAGGAGTAATAGAGGAGTAATAAAGGAGTAATAACAGGAGTAATAAAGGAGTAATAACAGGAGTAATAAAGGAGTAATAACAGAGTAATAAAGGAGTAATAAAGGAGTAATAAAGGAATAAAGGAGTAATAAAGGAGTAATAACAGAGTAATAAAGGAGTAATAAAGGAGTAATAAAGGAATAAAGGAGTAATAAAGGAGTAATAACAGGAGTAATAAAGGAGTAATAACAGGAGTAATAACAGGAGTAATAGAGGAGTAATAAAGGAGTAATAACAGGAGTAATAAAGGAGTAATAAAGGAATAATAACAGGAGTAATAAAGGAGTAATAACAGAGTAATAAAGGAGTAATAAAGGAGTAATAAAGGAATAAAGGAGTAATAAAGGAGTAATAACAGAGTAATAAAGGAGTAATAAAGGAGTAATAAGGAATAAAGGAGTAATAAAGGAGTAATAACAGGAGTAATAAAGGAGTAATAAAGGAATAATAACAGGAGTAATAAAGGAGTAATAACAGGAGTAATAAAGGAGTAATAACAGGAGTAATAAAGGAGTAATAACAGGAGTAATAAAGGAGTAATAACAGGAGTAATAACAGGAGTAATAAAGGAGTAATAACAGGAGTAATAACAGGAGTAATAACAGGAGTAATAACAGGAGTAATAAAGGAATAATAACAGGAGTAATAACAGGAGTAATAAAGGAGTAATAACAGGAGTAATAAAGGAGTAATAAAGGAATAATAACAGGAGTAATAAAGGAGTAATAACAGGAGTAATAAAGGAGTAATAAAGGAATAATAACAGGAGTAATAAAGGAGTAATAACAGAGTAATAAAGGAGTAATAACAGGAGTAATAACAGGAGTAATAGAGGAGTAATAAAGGAGTAATAACAGGAGTAATAAAGGAGTAATAACAGGAGTAATAAAGGAGTAATAAAGGAATAAAGGAGTAATAAAGGAGTAATAACAGAGTAATAAAGGAGTAATAACAGGAGTAATAACAGGAGTAATAGAGGAGTAATAAAGGAGTAATAACAGGAGTAATAAAGGAGTAATAACAGGAGTAATAACAGGAGTAATAGAGGAGTAATAAAGGAGTAATAACAGGAGTAATAAAGGAGTAATAAAGGAATAATAACAGGAGTAATAAAGGAGTAATAACAGAGTAATAAAGGAGTAATAAAGGAGTAATAAAGGAATAAAGGAGTAATAAAGGAGTAATAACAGAGTAATAAAGGAGTAATAAAGGAGTAATAAAGGAATAAAGGAGTAATAAAGGAGTAATAACAGGAGTAATAAAGGAGTAATAACAGGAGTAATAACAGGAGTAATAGAGGAGTAATAAAGGAGTAATAACAGGAGTAATAAAGGAGTAATAAAGGAATAATAACAGGAGTAATAAAGGAGTAATAACAGAGTAATAAAGGAGTAATAAAGGAGTAATAAAGGAATAAAGGAGTAATAAAGGAGTAATAACAGAGTAATAAAGGAGTAATAAGGAGTAATAAAGGAATAAAGGAGTAATAACAGGAGTAATAAAGGAGTAATAAAGGAATAATAACAGGAGTAATAAAGGAGTAATAACAGGAGTAATAAAGGAGTAATAACAGGAGTAATAAAGGAGTAATAACAGGAGTAATAACAGGAGTAATAACAGGAGTAATAAAGGAGTAATAAAGGAGTAATAACAGGAGTAATAAAGGAGTAATAACAGGAGTAATAACAGGAGTAATAACAGGAGTAATAAAGGAATAATAACAGGAGTAATAAAGGAGTAATAACAGGAGTAATAAAGGAGTAATAACAGGAGTAATAAAGGAGTAATAAAGGAATAATAACAGGAGTAATAAAGGAGTAATAACAGAGTAATAAAGGAGTAATAACAGGAGTAATAACAGGAGTAATAGAGGAGTAATAAAGGAGTAATAACAGGAGTAATAAAGGAGTAATAACAGGAGTAATAAAGGAGTAATAAAGGAATAAAGGAGTAATAAAGGAGTAATAACAGAGTAATAAAGGAGTAATAACAGGAGTAATAACAGGAGTAATAGAGGAGTAATAAAGGAGTAATAACAGGAGTAATAAAGGAGTAATAACAGGAGTAATAACAGGAGTAATAGAGGAGTAATAAAGGAGTAATAACAGGAGTAATAAAGGAGTAATAAAGGAATAATAACAGGAGTAATAAAGGAGTAATAACAGAGTAATAAAGGAGTAATAAAGGAGTAATAAAGGAATAAAGGAGTAATAAAGGAGTAATAACAGAGTAATAAAGGAGTAATAAAGGAGTAATAAAGGAATAAAGGAGTAATAACAGGAGTAATAACAGAGTAATAACAGGAGTAATAAAGGAGTAATAACAGGAGTAATAAAGGAGTAATAACAGGAGTAATAAAGGAGTAATAACAGGAGTAATAACAGGAGTAATAACAGGAGTAATAACAGGAGTAATAAAGGAGTAATAACAGGAGTAATAGAGGAATAAAGGAGTAATAACAGAGTAATAAAGGAGTAATAACAGGAGTAATAAAGGAGTAATAACAGGAGTAATAAAGGAGTAATAACAGGAGTAATAAAGGAGTAATAACAGGAGTAATAGAGGAGTAATAAAGGAGTAATAACAGGAGTAATAAAGGAGTAATAGAGGAGTAATAACAGAGTAATAAAGGAATAATAACAGGAGTAATAACAGGAGTAATAGAGGAGTAATAAAGGAGTAATAACAGGAGTAATAAAGGAGTAATAAAGGAGTAATAACAGGAGTAATAACAGGAGTAATAGAGGAGTAATAACAGAGTAATAAAGGAATAATAACAGGAGTAATAACAGGAGTAATAGAGGAGTAATAAAGGAGTAATAACAGGAGTAATAACAGGAGTAATAACAGGAGTAATAAAGGAGTAATAGAGGAGTAATAAAGGAGTAATAACAGGAGTAATAGAGGAGTAATAACAGGAGTAATAAAGGAGTAATAGAGGAGTAATAGAGGAGTAATAAAGGAGTAATAACAGGAGTAATAACAGGAGTAATAACAGGAGTAATAAAGGAGTAATAACAGGAGTAATAAAGGAGTAATAGAGGAGTAATAAAGGAGTAATAACAGGAGTAATAAAGGAATAAAGGAGTAATAGAGGAGTAATAAAGGAGTAATAACAGAGTAATAAAGGAGTAATAACAGGAGTAATAAAGGAGTAATAACAGGAGTAATAACAGGAGTAATAGAGGAGTAATAAAGGAGTAATAACAGGAGTAATAAAGGAGTAATAAAGGAATATAACAGGAGTAATAAAGGAGTAATAACAGAGTAATAAAGGAGTAATAAAGGAGTAATAAAGGAATAAAGGAGTAATAGAGGAGTAATAAAGGAGTAATAAAGGAATAAAGGAGTAATAACAGGAGTAATAAAGGAGTAATAACAGGAGTAATAGAGGAGTAATAAAGGAGTAATAACAGGAGTAATAAAGGAGTAATAGAGGAGTAAAGGAGTAATAAAGAGTAATAAAGAAAGCAGAGTAATAACAGGATAATAGAGGAGTATACAGGAGTAATAACAGGAGTAATAACAGAGTAATAGAGAGTAATAAAGGAGTAATAACAGGAGTAATAACAGAGTAATAACAGAGTAATAAAGGAGTAATAGAGGAGTAATAAAGGAGTAATAACAGGAGTAATAGAGGAGTAATAAAGGAGTAATAACAGGAGTAATAAAGGAGTAATAACAGAGTAATAGAGGAGTAATAAAGGAGTAATAACAGGAGTAATAAAGGAGTAATAACAGGAGTATACAGGAGTAATAACAGGAGTAATAAAGGAGTAATAACAGGAGTATAAGGAATAAAGGAGTAATAGAGGAGGTAATAAAGGAGTAATAAAGGAGTAATAAGGGAAATAAAGGAGTAATAGAGGAGTAATAACAGAGTAATAAAGGAGTAATAACAGGAGTAATAAAGGAGTAATACAGGAGTAATAAAGGAGTAATAGAGAGTAATAAAGGAGTAATAACAGAGTAATAAAGGAGTAATACAGAGTAATAACAGGAGTAATAGAGGAGTAATAAAGGAGTAATAACAGGAGTAATAACAGGAGTAATAACAGGAGTAATAGAGGAGTAATAAAGGAGTAATAACAGGAGTAATAGAGGAGTAATAACAGGAGTAATAAAGGAGTAATAGAGGAGTAATAACAGGAGTAATAACAGGAGTAATAGAGGAGTAATAACAGGAGTAATAGAGGAGTAATAAAGGAGTAATAAAGGAGTAATAAAGGAGTAATAACAGGAGTAATAGAGGAGTAATAACAGAGTAATAAAGGAGTAATAACAGGAGTAATAGAGGAGTAATAGAGGAGTAATAAAGGAGTAATAAAGGAGTAATAACAGGAGTAATAGAGGAGTAATAACAGAGTAATAAAGGAGTAATAACTCACAGCGTCCCTGTTGGAGGTGCCCAGCGGGGGGATTCCTCTCCACAGTAACGAGCGAACATAACGAGCCCCATCACACAGCTGAGAGCCAGAGAGAGCTGCAGGGGGGGGAACACCATGTATACTGACCTGGGGGGGGGGGGGGTCTGTTATATTAATATATAGTGTGAGAGTGTGTGTGTGTGTGTGTGTGTGTGTGTGTGTGTGTGTGTGTGTGTGTGTGTGTGTGTGTGTGTGTGTGTACCTGACAGCCTCCCTCTCCGAGCGGGCGCTCAGGTATCTCTGCACCTGGGACTGGTTGACTCCGTACAGGGACAGCATGAGGAACACCCCCCCAACCCCCAGGGTCCAGAAGGTGTGTCTCTCCGTGGGGTCCGGGTTCAGACTGACAGGGAAGAAAAAAACACATCAAATACTTTGAATACCTCAGAAAATATAGATAAAAAATGAGGAAGGAATAAGAGAAGAGAGTAAACAAATAAAAAGTCGGTAAATAACAATAAATAAAGGACTGTGTTCCTGAGGACTCACTCGAGGCCAGCAATGCGGTTTCCCTCCCGGACTTTCCTCCAGACCTCCGACGCTCCCCCGGTCTTCTGCACCCCCACCACGATGACGGCCAGCTGCCCAGCAAACATCACCGCGGTCTGGAAGACGTCCGTCCAGATCACGGCCTTCAGACCCCCCTGAGAAGGGGGAGAGGAGAGGGGACAGGGGGAGTTAACCAGAGCTGAACCAGAACCATCAAAGGTCTGTTCCAGCCTCTCTTATCTGCTGCTCTGCTCTGTGGTTTTCATATTTAAAAAAAGGAATATCTTTGGGTTTTGGACTAAAATATATTTAGAAATGTGTATCATTATTAAAATTATCATCATCATTATCATCATTATTATTGTTATTATTGTTGTTGATATTATTATTGTTGTTGTTGTTGTTATTATTATTATTGTTATTATTATTATTGTTGTTGTTATTGTTATTATTATTAGCTGATTTAAAAGATCTTTTATGCTTTTAAAATATTATTATTTGGATTAAAATCCCTTTTATGATTTTCATCTTTTAGTTTTTAGATAAACCGTATTCTTTTAAAACATGTTCTCATTGTTTGACCTAAAACACTTTTTACGTCTTTAAACTATTTTTTTTATGAGCTGTTTTAAATGAAATGTTATTTGTTGATTTTTAAGACTTTTTATGTCTTATTCAAAATATATTTTATGCCTATAAAATATATTTTGCATTTGATGTAAAATACCTTTTAATGCCTTTAAAATAAAATGCATTTATTGAATTTAAAATAAATGCTAGACCTTTAAGTATATTTTTAAAATACATTGAAGGCCTAAAACGTACATTTGTATTTGTTGATTTAAAAGTTTCAAGGTTTTATTTGTCATATGCACAGCAGATACAGCGTATATGTTGGCAATGAAAATCTTACACCCTTTATGTCTTTAAAATACACATATTATTCATTTAATAAACATATATAAGTTATTTATAATAACTATAAGTCAAATAGAAAGCTGTAACTTACGATGGTCGTGTACAACGTGCACACCAGTCCGATGGCGAGCACGGCGGCCCAGATCTCAAATCCAGTAACTGAAGGAAGTCATATTTAATCAAACATCTCTATTAAATACATAAAATACAACATATTTCAGTGAAATAAATGGAACTTTTCTGACCTGCGTTCAGTGCAAAGGCAGGAGTGTACACACACAGTCCCATGTACACAACCTGCAGAACAACAGAGAGGATTGTAAACATGTACAAATGTACACTGAATAAACCACGCTTCGTTCATTGTGATTTATTATTAATGCTGCTTTTCTTCAGTTGTGTTATTTCAGCTCCTTTTGGTTTATTTTTATTAACATTTTCATTTAAAAAAACAATAAAAAAAAGTGTTTCTTTGTTTGATTTTGCTGTAATGAATGAATACAATAATACGTGTGTTTTGGAGGACTCTAAAGTGATTGTATTATTCATTACTCGTGTTGTTACTTCTCCTGTTGCTGTAAATAAAAAACTATGGAAGAAGGTTTTTCCATTGGAGAGAAACGTGATGCTTTATTTCACACTGTTATTGTGAAGTGTGTTTAGTGTTAGTGTGAAGCTCACCGTCTGGAAGATGAAGGTCACGGTCCCACAGATTCGCACCGCCTTACTGAAGCGCAGCTCCAGATACTGAGGAACAAAACAACAAATACCTGTGAGTCCCTCCCCAGGGATGCTTTCAATACTTAGAGTAACTTTCTCTCATGGCTCCTCAGGGAGGGAAGAAGCAGAACAAGTAGAACATTTGCACAGACTGAGTTTGAACAAAAGCAGATCCATCTGAAAGCTCTGCAGCACTATACTGTTTTTAATAAAACAGTTCCAGGTAAAAGTCCTGTGCTCGTGCAGCAGGGAGCAGAACAGAGACGTCTGCAGGAGGTGGTAAACAGATGCTTTCATACAGATGTGTTCCCTGTGGAGCAGTCAAGGTAACACAGGGTGATTAACTGAGTTACAGAGGAACATTTTGGGAGCAAATTGTCCTTTAGATGCTGTTTCTAAAGTATTGTTCAACCTGCAAACAGAAACCGAAGCGAGGATAAACATACTTTCATATATTTACTTTTCTCACTGTTATCTCACTTTGTGCTGCTTCTTGTTTTCTTCTACTGCTGCTGCTTATCTTCAGGACCTTGGATGTGCACATATCGTTATGAAAGTGTGCTCCCTCTTTATTCAATATGCCGGTCTTTTACTTTGCTTTTTGCATGCGCTGTTCCACTGTTGCACAATATTTTCACAAGTTATGTGCCGGTAAAGATGAAGCAACACTTATATAATATAATCCAGTGACAGAAGAGAGGGTCTGGGAATATTCAGCTGGAGTTTAGCAGTTTTAACTTAAATCCTCGAGACTTTCTCTGTGTTTGTGACTCTTTGTTCCCCGTGCAGCATTGGAGGAAACACTGGGGGAGTACTGATGCACAGAGGAGGATGTTGGGGGTGATAAGTATCCAGTAAAGTCTTCCTCTCACCTGGTAGGCGCTGCTGATCCTCAGTCTGTAGAGAACGGGGATGAAGATGTGAGCAGGGAGGAGGAGGCCCAGGACGTAGGAGCAGCCGATGAACCAGTACTGCGTCCCGTGGGCGTAGATCTCCCCCGGCACGCCGATGATGGCCACGGCGGACTGGAAGGAGGCGATGAGCGACAGCGAGACGGGCAGACAGCTCATGCTGCGGTCGGCCATCAGGAACTCCTGCGTGGTGCGCTGCCGCCCCCCCGACAGAGCGTGGTACAGCCCGATGGCGAGGGAGGTAGCGAGCAGCAGCGCGAAGATCACGTAGTCCAGCGCCGAGAAACGCTTCTGCAGCGCCGCGTCCATCAGGGAGAGTCGGAGCCTGCAGGCATCAGGAAGGGGGGAGGGGTATGAGGGTGTGTGTATGAGGGTATGTGTGTGAGGGTGTGTGTAGTCTGCAGGGGTTTTATGGACTTAGAAAAAGTGCATTTAACCCAGAAGAAGAAGAATCCTGCAGGTGCATTAGCTTGAGATGATAGATGGATAGAATCGGAGGATGAAACCCTGGGGGCAACACTCCGATTATAACACACACACACACACACACACACACACACACACACACACACACACACACACACACACACACACACACACACACACACACACACACACACACACACACACACACACACACACACACACACACACACACACACACACACACACACACACACACACACACACACACACACACACACACACACACACACACACACACACACACACACACACACACACACACACACACACACACACACACACACACACAATTTGTCAACTTTCCCCCGCTTAGCAGCTCCAAAAATACTGACTTCCTTCAGAGAGGGGGGGGATTTAAAAACAGCCGTGACCTCTGAGAGGAGATTCAAGGTCAAAGACAACAAGAGGTTTATTTATAAATGCTTAAGTTAGGCCGTTCATTCATTCACATTATAAACCATGAGGTCCTCTCTGCTCCCTCCAGCCCCTCTAACCTGCTGATGCACTGCTTTCCTCTGGGTTCACATTAAAGTGAACACATTTCCATATTTAAGGGCTTTCTGAGCTTTCTGAGCTTTCTGAGCTTTTTACACCAAATCATGAATATAAAGCGAAAATAGTGGTTTGATGCAGCCATATTTTTAATGCAGAAAAGTGACTAAACGTGGGCTTTTAGATCTTAGACCATGAGACACAGTGGTCTCATTTATTAAATGAAACCCCTCAGACACTGAGCAGTGAGTGCAGCCCCCCGGAGACGACCTTGGTCTGATTCCTGTTTCATTTGTTGATATGAACTGAGACTCAGAGTGTTTTCTATTACTCTTTATTATCAGAGCAGCCTTGTGAGACCAGGTGTCAAAGACCCTGTTTAAATAAAGTCTATAACAATAAAATAACCAGAGTAAACTGTGTACTTTCACTCCTCTACATTATTTAACCCCTGTAGTTGCTAGGCAGATCTGATTACTGATGGTAAATATAATCTCCCTTAAATCAGACTGTAGTTCACCTGCAGTAAATCCAGCAGCTACCCTGCAGTATACACAGCATTCAAACTAGCTGCACCTTTACCAGCTCTGAGAACACTTTAATGATCAATCATTATAAAACATATCAGAGATATTATTCTGAAATGGACCAATCAGACAATGACTACTTTTACTGTCGCTACTTTAAGTACATTTAGAGGAGAGTACTTTCTACTTTCACTGGAGGAACATTTAGAATACTTTACTGTGACAGAGTATTCCTACACTCTGGTACTTCTACTTTACTCAAGTACAAGATCTGAGTACTTCTACTTACTCAAGTACAAGACCTGAGTACTTCTACTTTACTCAAGTACAAGATCTGAGTACTTCTACTTACTCAAGTACAAGACCTGAGTACTTCTATCCTTACTCAAGTACAAGATCTGAGTACTTCTACTTTACTCAAGTACAAGATCTGAGTACTTCTATCCTTACTCAAGTACAAGACCTGAGTACTTCTACTTTACTCAAGTACAAGATCTGAGTACTTCTACTTTACTCAAGTACAAGACCTGAGTACTTCTACTTTACTCAAGTACAAGATCTGAGTACTTCTACTTTACTCAAGTACAAGACCTGAGTACTTCTACTTTACTCAAGTACAAGATCTGAGTACTTCTACTTTACTCAAGTACAAGATCTGAGTACTTCTACTTTACTCAAGTACAAGACCTGAGTACTTCTACTTTACTCAAGTACAAGATCTGAGTACTTCTACTTTACTCAAGTACAAGACCTGAGTACTTCTACTTTACTCAAGTACAAGATCTGAGTACTTCTACTTTACTCAAGTACAAGATCTGAGTACTTCTACTTTACTCAAGTACAAGACCTGAGTACTTCTACTTTACTCAAGTACAAGATCTGAGTACTTCTACTTTACTCAAGTACAAGATCTGAGTACTTCTACTTTACTCAAGTACAAGACCTGAGTACTTCTACTTTACTCAAGTACAAGATCTGAGTACTTCTACTTTACTCAAGTACAAGACTGAGTACTTCTACTTTACTCAAGTACAAGATCTGAGTACTTCTACTTTACTCAAGTACAAGACCTGAGTACTTCTACTTTACTCAAGTACAAGATCTGAGTACTTCTACTTTACTCAAGTACAAGACCTGAGTACTTCTACTTTACTCAAGTACAAGATCTGAGTACTTCTACTTTACTCAAGTACAAGACCTGAGTACTTCTACTTTACTCAAGTACAAGACCTGAGTACTTCTACTTTACTCAAGTACAAGACCTGAGTACTTCTACTTTACTCAAGTACAAGATCTGAGTACTTCTACTTTACTCAAGTACAAGATCTGAGTACTTCTACTTTACTCAAGTACAAGACCTGAGTACTTCTACCTTACTCAAGTACAAGATCTGAGTACTTCTACTTACTCAAGTACAAGATCTGAGTACTTCTACTTTACTCAAGTACAAGATCTGAGTACTTCTACTTTACTCAAGTACAAGACCTGAGTACTTCTACTTTACTCAAGTACAAGACCCGAGTACTTCTACTTCACTCAAGTACAAGATCTGAGTACTTCTACTTTATTGAAGTACAAGACCTGAGTACTTCTACTTTACTCAAGTACAAGATCTGAGTACTTCTACTTTACTCAAGTACAAGACCTGAGTACTTCTACTTTATTGAAGTACAAGACCTGAGTACTTCTACTTTACTCAAGTACAAGATCTGAGTACTTCTACTTTACTCAAGTACAAGACCTGAGTACTTCTACTTTACTCAAGTACAAGATCTGAGTACTTCTACTTTACTCAAGTACAAGACCTGAGTACTTCTACTTTATTGAAGTACAAGACCTGAGTACTTCTACTTTACTCAAGTACAAGACCGAGTACTTCTACTTCACTCAAGTACAAGATCTGAGTACTTCTACTTTATTGAAGTACAAGACCTGAGTACTTCTACTTTACTCAAGTACAAGATCTGAGTACTTCTACTTTACTCAAGTACAAGACCTGAGTACTTCTACTTTACTCAAGTACAAGACCTGAGTACTTCTACTTTACTCAAGTACAAGATCTGAGTACTTCTACTTTACTCAAGTACAAGACCTGAGTACTTCTACTTTAACTAAAGATCTGGGTACCCCCCCGGAGACTCACCTTCACTCTGCAGCAGCTCTCTTGTGATCATCTGTTCTGATTGCGACATCAGACCCCCCCCCCCCCCCCGCCTCCTGTACAGGTGAACAAAGAGACTACCCCTCCCCCCCTCGCGAGGAGCTCTCGTGCTTTAATGTAATATACAGTGTTGATAAAGTGCTAAATTAGCCTAGCAACTAATCTCTGGCTCCATGTGATTCAAACTTGTTTTGAATCGCTTCCTGGTGGACGTAGGGGGCGGGGCTAAGTATGACGTAGTGACGTGATGACGTTTCCTTTAAAGGAGCGCTCTGGTACTAAAGCCTAAATCCATTTCATTTGAATCAAATAATAATTTAATAAAAATATTTATCATGCCTGAGTTATATTTAATATGTATCATGCCAACACAGCACTAAGTTAAAGATTCTTAAAGTGTGACTTATTATTTTAAAGTTGCTTTTTGCTCTTTAATTAAAATCAGTGATAGAACTTTAATTAACAGCTGTATTGATTAGTGCTGCCTTCAAGTGCTTCTCATAAAATCTTACGTTTGACCTTCATTTATACTTTTAGTAAACTCACTTTAATTGGTTTAAACCCTAAAATAAAACAAAATATATTATTATTATTGTTTTTACTATTATTAATAATATTAATAATAGTAAAAACTTGGTAATACTAATAAATAAAACTATAGTTCCTCAAAATAAAACTAATAATCATAATCATAATAAATACAATAATAGATCCTTGAAATACAAACAATAATAAATAAAATAATAGTTCCTCAAAATAAAACCTACTAATAACAATCACAATAATAATAATAATCACAATAACAATAATAATAACAATCACAATCACAATAATAATTAATAAAATAATAGTTAGTAAACTCATTGTGAAAAGTAAACATTTCAAGCCATTGAATTAAAAGGAAAAATACGATTGTGCTTTTCCTGGTGTCCCTGAACGCAGCAGAGTGTCCTGAGGTCTTTCGGTACCCGGATGTAAACTTTACCTCGTGGCCTCGCGGTCCTTCAGCTTCACCTGTGTCCTTCAGGGTCGCGCGCTGAGGTGTTTATGAGGAAGAGGAGTCAGATGAAGGTGAACAGGGGCTCGCGCTGCACAGCACCATGCAGTCTGCACGCGCACGGACCACTGTTGTTGTGAAGCTCGTGAGTAAAAGTTTAATTATTGATCACTTATTTTAAAGTTAGTTAGAATGAATCACTTTAATCGTATTAAAATATGGCCAGGTAAAATGAGGTTGAAGTTAGTTTGAGAATGAATGTTATTATTTTCCTAAATGAAGTGTGTGTGTTTAAAGTGAGTTCAGTTGTGTTGATGTTTTTGTATTGTTCATTTGTTTAAATTAGGTACATTTTTTAATGATTGACATTTCCTTTTCATCAGTTTAATAATCATTTAGTTTTTTATTTGAGTGAATTTGTACATTTCAATACTTTTTAAAGTGACTTAAATGTCTTTTAATTTGCATTTAAATGTCCTATTATTTAGATTAAAAAGCACATTTTTAAATGTAAATGAAATCTCGTTATTTGTCACTTTAAATAAAATTGAGTTATACATTTTTTTATAGAAATCATAATTAGAATTTAAAAATGGTCCCATGTTTTCTCTAACATCCCTGTGCCTGTTCTCTCCCTCTTATCGCAGCAGGTTAATATTACACTCTGTACTCTCTGATCCAGTATCAGTGTCTGCAGAGGGTCTCCTGGACCCCTCCTTATTCGCTGCAGAATAAACTGATGTGTTTCTGCAGCTCTGAACAGCATGGCGGGGGGGTTTGGCTGGATGAAGGTGGCAGCCTGCAGAACGACACCGGGTGGCATGCAGGGGGCCGGGAACCAAAGGCTGGTCCACATGCATCCCAGCGCCGTGTCAGAGAGGGTGAGCGAGTCGGGTTCCACTGACAGAGTCCCTGTCAACAGCAACAACAATAGAGAGGTTTATCCTGGCCGACAACTGAGCCTTAAAAGCTGATGATAAAACACAGAAAAGACGGTTTGATTCAAACTAAGAAAATCTAAATAAATACAACATTTTATCCTAAGAAAAAAACTAAAATAATTTGAAATCTAAAAA
>NC_086367.1:23759077-23914077 GCF_036324505.1 Eleginops maclovinus | reverse complement strand
ATCTGCCTGCTCACACACTCTGCAGTGTTTCTGTGGCCTCAGCTGTCACTGTGGAAACCATCGTCTGGATCCTGACAGGGAAAGTGACCGCTGTCCATCTTCTCTCTCTCTCTCTCTCTCTCTCTCTCTCTCTCTCTCTCTCTCTCTCTGTCTCTGTCTCTGTCTCTGTCTCTCTCTCTCTCTCCCTCTCTGTCCATCTTCCCCCTCTCTCTCTCTCTCTCTCTCTCTGCCCATCTGTTTTAAATATACTGTTAAAGATGTTGAATGCTGAACTTGATGAGTGAGTGATTTTAATGAACTCCTCTCCTCCCCCCGCCTCCTCAGACCTCCTCTCGGACACTAAGATGTACTGCCTTGTCGCCAACGACTCCTTCGCCTCCCTGCAGCCCTCCACCTCCCTCTGTCCCTCAGAGCTGTCCCGGGAAGCTGCTGACCTCTGCTCCTCTGCTGCTTATCACTTCAGCCTGTCCCACTCCTCCTGTGACGCCGAGCCCCCCTCCCACGCCTCGCTGCAGTCTCAGAGCTACAGGAAGGAGCTCCGGTCCCGGGGGCTCCCTCGGACCTCCAGCTCCGCGGGCTCTGCCTTCCCCGACCCCTGTCTGCCAGACTTTGCCCTGTACCCTCCGCCCAGGAGGGGGGGCCTGGACCCTGTGTGTGAGCTTGAGGCAGCCAGGACTCACAGGCCGGGGGTGTGTGTGAGGGAGGGGGGGGAGCGGCTGTACCAGCAGGACCAGGCTGTGGCCTCCACCTCTGGGGTGGAATGTTACAGACACAAAGAGCCCCGCAGGGTGGCCCGCTCCGCCTCCAGAGAGGCGGGGGAGGGCAGCTCTGGGCTGTACCAGGTGGAGGTGGGAGGGGGTGTGAAGGGCTCAGGTGGGGGAGGGAAGTCGCAGCGGGGGGAGCGCAGCGCCGAGAGCCTGAGGAGCCTCAGCACCCGCAGCAGCGGCTCCACTGAGAGCTACTGCAGCGGCACGGACCGGGATACCAACAGCACCGTCAGCAGCTTCCACAGCGAGCAGACCAGCTCCACCCATGTGGAGAGCCTGCTGTCGCTGTCGGGGGACGAGCGGGCACGGGACCGGGCAGAGGCGGGGTCTGCCCCCGTCAGGCGGCCGGACCTCCAGCCTCTGCAGCATCAGCTCCAGAGCTCTCAGCACCGTCCCCTCCAGAGAGGCCAACAAGAACCCCCACGCCAACGAGCTGATGGCCAAACCGCCCGCCGACACCCCGCCCGCTGCAGCCCAGGAGCCGCTGGAGGAGCCCGGCATCAGGACCAGCGCTGACGGGTCCACGGGAGCAGCTGCTGACCCGGAGCAGCTGAAGGAGCCTCAGGCGGCCGGCCCGGTCCAGAGGACCTCCTCCCTCTCCACCGGGCGCAGTGGGCGCCGGCGGACGGGGAAGAAGAGAGCGAGCAGCTTCGATGCCAGCCGGCACCGGGACTACATGTCCCTGCGTGGGGGGGCTAAGCCTTGTAGTGCTGTGTTTCCTGCCGGGGGGGACGAGGACTCGGATCAGAGTGAGCTCAGCTGTGCCTCCAGCCTGCGCTCCACCCACCTGAGCACGGACAGCTCCTCCAGCACATCCCACTCCTGCCACTCCCCCGAGGGCTGCTACCGGGCCCTGAGGGCTAAGCACCATGCCTCCTCCAGAGTAAAGTCTGCAGCGGGGGCCGAGGCAGGAATTCGGCCCGAAGGAAGGCGCCGGACCTCCCGCCGGACCCCCAGCACGGGCAGCGCCAAAACCCACGCCCGGGTGCTGAGTCTGGACAGCGGTACGGCCGCCTGCCTTAATGACCCCGTCCGCCTCGGAGCTCCGGCGGGGCCCCGGCCCCTCACCACCTCCAAGTCAGACCTGGAAGCCAAAGAAGGGGAAGTCCTGGACGCGGCCTCCCTGCTGGGCCGGGCCTCCCAGCTGGAGTCAGTGACCCGGTCCAGGAACAGTCTGCCCAATCAGGCGGCCTTCTCTGAGCCTCAGGATGCTGCTGCTGCTGCTGCCCTACGGGGTACGTGCCACACACACACACACACACACACACACACACACACACACACACACACACACATCCTGTCTGTGTTACCACGGCTCTCTGATGACAGTGTGTGGATTCATGGTTACCCGTTAGTGTTCTGTTTGGATAATCTGATGCCGGTCAACGAGGCAGACCTCTGTATCGGTGCATCCAGTTGTTGACACACACTACTTTGTGACGCAGAACTGTATGACACTGGAATAGTCCCAGACAGAATATGAGCTCTGTTGTTACTTCTTTCTGCTGGCTCTGTGGTTTGGATTGTTTAATTGTTGGAAGCACTTTTTCATTGGCTGGCGAATATCATGCTTTACTGAGAGCTGCTTCCTCTCTGCAGGAGCAGGAGGGGCAGTGATGGCATTGAGCCTTTTGGGTGTAGTCCTCCAGGTGTGTGTGTGTGTGTGTGTGTGTGTGTGTGTTACCATGGTGAGTTTCCATGGAGTTTCAGTTCTGACCCTCCTCATGTAGATCAGTGTTAGCATGACGGCACAGTGTGTGCTTTGTGCCGAGGTTAGACAAACAGCAGCTCTCTTATTAGTGTCACACACACCAAGACAAACACACACACACCCTCTGTGTTTCCTCTGCTCTGGCTCCTGCATGTTGTTGTGTCCTGATTGATTCTCAGCTTTCTGAGAGTGTGCGTGGCTCCTCCTGGGATATTAATCATGAGGCAGGATGTGTCTGGGCATGTAGTGTTGGCTAAAAGTATTTCATGATCAGTATTTGATTACTTCTGTCTGAGTTAGATATTAACATGAGTCCCAAAGCAATCAAGGTCACAGGAGGCGTTCATTAGTAGCAGAAGCTAGAGAAGCATTGATTCGTATTCTTACATTCTTTGACTGGACTTGGAAGTCATATGCCGTCTATGCTGTGGCATTTTTAAGTCATTTAAGGGTCAACTTTTAGCACCGCTGTCTAAAAATTTGAGGGAATTTACTAAACTGTGGAGGAACTTGTAAAAAATTGAGTGTAAAGGTAGATTGCGTGCAGTCATCAACGTGTTTAAGACACATTTATTTGGTCCCGGTTTGAAGGGACGTGTTATATCAAAACAATACAATTAGAAGATGTTCTGCCTGCTTTCCTATTCCAGTAGCTCTCCTCCAAGTTGTCCAGTGGTAATGTCATCAAAGCTTATGCAACAACAGCCACAGTGACCACCAGTCCCTCTGACAGCAGGCTCTAAGGGTAGCAGTAAAGCAGAAGCGAGAGTAGAGAGGAGACTCAAGAGCATCAGTGAGGCAGCAAGGTCTATTTACAGTCTGCTAACATTAGCCGCCGCTGATGAGCTACCAGACCAAGTACAGCTGCAGCAGGACCCCCCCCCCCTCGTGTCATGAATGAAGCCATTTTTTTATCTCCAAAAAGTTTTATGGTCCTGCTGTAAGAAGATCTTGTAGAAATGAAGTGTTTCATTTTCTTTATTCATCTCCGTGGCTGCAGTGCACGGGTCCAGCAGGAGATATGCTTTGACAGATGTTTCTTTGCTTTAATGCATTTGTAGTTACAGGGCACACACAACACGATTAAATACAGCTTAGACTGTGAGACCAAGGTAGGTGAAACATCTCAATATGGTTAACAGGTAATCGGTCAATCTTTAATTCTAGTATTTAACTTCCTTTGCTAAATCCTGCTATTAAGAGCTTATGATCTTTCCACCAGTTCTTTGTAATTTGTTGAATCATACTACTACTTGAATTACCAGGAATAAGCAGTAATCTTTCTCCTTGATCTCTTCTGGGGATTTTCAGACGTTTCAGTATAAATTATTTTGGGGATTTTTTACATGTTTTTGATAATGATCTGAGAGCCACAGACAGGAAATGAAGGGGGAGACAGACGGGTATAATATGCAAAAGAAGTTTGCGTATTATACCCGTCGCTCCCAGCTGATGCTATGTCTTGTGAATGGGACCCCCCACCTGATGCACATGAAGCTGTCATAAAAAGGAAACTCTCCCCCTCTGACGGCCCTGATGTCTCTCACTGACAGCCCCTGGCAGCGAGGAGACGGTCATATTTCGGCGTGAGCGTAGCACGTTTCGTCGGCAGGCTGTGCGGCGGCGACACAACGCGGGAAGTAACCCCACCCCCCCCTCTTCGCTCATTGGATCTCCTCTCAGGTACGCCGTGCATGGAGCCAAACACCCACCTGCTGCTGTGCATGACATCCAGCAGGACGTCCTCTCTCACTGGAGCCCGCCTCCTCTCTGCATGTGATGTCTTTCCGTCCTCCCTCTCCTCCTTTCATCCTCTTATCACAACATCTAATGTCCTAAATTTTGAGCTCGGATCAAAGAATGGAGTCTTCTAAAACTCTAAAGGCTTACAGTCTGACTAATCGTCTCCTCTCATGATCGGCTCAATAACACACCGACGCCCCGCTGCGGCACACGGCTCTGCCCTTTACTGCGACCTTTCTGAGCAGACAGATGAACACCGTATTGATAATTTCAAAATATATCAAGGCTTTAAGTCGGTCCCAGCAGGAATACAATCTGCCTTTGTTGTTTTTTTCATTTTGAGAGTCCCTAGATGCTCATTAGGTTTTAAAATCCTCGTTTACTGCAGAAATCCCAAGAGAAAGATATTAACAGGTTGACATTTTTCTTTCAACATAAACTAATAAATATGCATGAAAAATATTAGAAATGCACAACAATAAATCCTTAAATGCTAGTAAAAAGTCCTTCTTTGCATTTTCTAAGTCCCTTAAAGTACTTATAAACACCAAATGCCTCGTTCATTAACGTCACAGATCTGGAGAGTGGAACATTTGGGTGTTCATGCTTTCTTAATTTTCCTTTGGAGTGGCTTTAAAAAAAGGACTAATGTAATTTGCATGAAGCTGTAGGAACCCTCAGTGTGTGGCATTTCTCTGCACCTTCCTGTTGGTGTTTTCTACCCAATGTCATCACGCGTCATCAGCTGCACCAATTAGTGTTAAATGAGGCGTGTGTGCAGCTCCCTTATCAGTTGTACCATTATGGGATCTGACCTTTAATACCTGAGTTGTAATCCCTGTTGACCTGACGCAGAATGTTTAAACAAACAGTCGATTACGTCCTGACTAAAGCTCACAGTTTATCTCATTAATAAGCCCCAAAGGACAGATATATCTCAACTAACAGGCTGTTTATCTGTATGTAAAGCAGTGTTTGTGTCCCACTGGTCGTACTCTGTCCTCATATATATCTCCTTTAGTTTATATATGCCTCTGCCAGCCGCCCTTCACCTCCAGCCAAGACTCTGTGTTTCCCTGCATCTGTCTAACAAGGTCACATTTCTAAACGCTGAGCCTGGAGAAAATGTTGAGCAATGAAAACAAGAGAGCAGCCGGCCAGGGGTCAATAAACTGCGAGACACAGAACTCTTCCTCTCCATCTGATCCCTCCACCCTCCTCTTCCTCTTCCTCCACTGAAAACACTTCTGACTTTAAGTGCTGCAGCGGACATCTTAGACTGTCAAACACTGTATGATGCATTCAAATAACATAATCATACAATAGTCATCTGCCTGTAGCTTATCAAAGTCACTGAAAGATATCTCACTTTAGGCCGGATTGTTTCATCAAGTTGCTGTTTTTAAATCTGTCAAATGAGCACAAGTTAAAAGCACTATTAATGTTAGAGACTAAATTTAAAGCCCTTTTTAATCTGCAGCTGCATGGCTTGGTCTGTGCTTTATATGTTAAAGAAGTTGCCTCAACACAACACACATCACTGTCCTGGTTTTGAAGTAAGGGACCTCCATCAAATCCCCTGAGAGCCCCTCTATATACAGTGGTGCAGGAATTACCTAAAATTGTACTGGACCCTGAAGGCAGCATCTCCCTGCTCCAATGGGATTCTTCCATGTCAGAAAATAGTCTGTCAAACAGCGTTTAGCCCCGCAGGATGATCTCAGAAAGGGATAAACTGCTGACTCGTATCAGGGTTTAGGACTCATTCCTGCACCTCTCTATTCAAACAGCCTTCCCCCCCCTCCCTCCTTTAATATAGTGGCCTCCATCTCTTCTCACCTCCCCCCCTTCTCCCTTCTCCTCCCACAGTCTTCAGGAGGCTCTCAGCCAGGCCTCGCAGCCCTCCTCCTCCTCTTCCTCCCAGGTGAAGAGTCAGCCCTCCAGAACCCCCTCCCAGGTGACCGTGCTCAGCGCAAGCGCCTCCCTGCTGGCCAGGACCGGAAGCACACACCTGGAGGGCTCTCAGGACAAAGCCTCCAGCGGGGGGGCCTCCAGCCTGCAGGAAGACTTCGGTAGGGAGCCGTGAGGAGCGCCGGGGTCGGGGGGGAGTTTTCTCACGACAGTTGGATCAGTAGATTGTGGAGAAATGGATCATTATTAGGGGCGGGGGGGAATAAATTGATATTTTTTATGCACAATCTGCTGTAACTTGAGTAGAAGTAGTGCTACGTCTACTATTATTGTGACTGAGATATGATTTACATGCTTAGAAATGATCAGTTAGCATCGTAACGCTCCTCACTGAAAGATGCTCTGATCGAGGTGTCATTTCTCCTCTGTTTTTTAAGAAAGCTCCACAAGACTTCCTTCTAAATTATATTTCTTGCACATATTTGGCCTTTAAGAAATGTTGCACTTATGGATGTTGCTGCATATTCCAAACATTTTAAATTAGTTGTGCATCCTTTGTCTGTCAGTATGCCGCCCTGCAGCCGTGCATGTTTAATATTTGTGGGATTCACATATAAAATGTATTGATGTTACTTCTGTTGGACAGAAGTCAAAGCTGTGGGAAGTAAAGTTGACCACAAATAATCCCAGTTTTCCAGGTTGTTTTTGTACATTGTTCTTTTATAAATTGCCGTGTTTTCTGAAGAATCTAAAGCCAGCAAGCGTGAGCTACCAATTCTTTAATTTATACCTTAGTGTGCTGGTTTTGTATGCCTTGAAAATACCTTGAAAACACTTTAAAGGTTTTAGTTCAAGGGGAATGTTTGTGTTTAGCCCTCATGAATCAGAAATGCTTTATTGGTCCAGAAGTGAGGAGGAGATTCATACGTTGGGTTAAAACCTGCACCCTGTCTGAGGTTTGCAATCCGTTTATTTGAGAGTCCAATATTAAATAGATGTTGAGATACAGAGAAAGGTCCACCCCTCATTCATACTTGAGATCTTGCATTTGTTGTTGTCGTTTACTGGTTATACGGTTCTTGGTTATGGATAGTGAATAATATCTCTGGGATCTGATTCAGCCGCCGCAGCCTTAGTCTCCCCGCCGCTCTCAGCCCTGAGCGTTCCCCACGCTCCATTTACTGCCTGTGCTTCTGGGAGAATGTCTGTAGCCAAGACTTGACCTCCTGGATGATTCCACCGAGGCACAGCATCCATACATACATTATATCCTCATCACGGTGATCAGAAAAAGAGGTCATTGTCAGAACTGCTCTGCGTCCTTCTTCTGAACCTCTGGTCGATGATTACGGCTCGTACTCATTATTTCTCCCGAAGCTGAGAGCCATTATGAGCAACGTAGAGTGTGTTTGAGTCTGTGAGTGTTAATAATTAGGGTCTAACTGCAGACAACTTCACTCTAACAGAATGAGGTCCATCAGAGGAGTGCAGTTACTTCATATATTACTCTAGTACCTCTCTACTGAGGTACCATGTTGTATTTCAACTGGACTGTTTCCCTTTACTACTACTTCATACTCTTCCTCCTAAGCTTTTATGCAACTTGCATGTGGTAGTGTGTAGGACTTGTTGTCTATCAAGGTTCTTTGACATACTGTAGTTGTTGAGCTGCTCATCACAGGATATATTGCAGCTGTGCACGGAGAAAAACTGCTGCTGTTGAGTCCCCTATCCAATGAGACACATTCGCTCACAGTAATATGACTGAAGACAGCTGATCCCCTGCATGAACACCTGCAGTCTAATGGAGTTATTCCCTCAGACAGTCTCTGTGATGTCTCTCTGTGCTCTGACTTTGCTTCTCTCTGTTTTTGTTGTTCCAGGAAAGCTGACGCCCTCGCCGTACGAGGCCGGCGGCTGCGACATGTCGCTGGTTAACTTTGAACCTGCAACCAGACGAGCCTCCAATAACATATGGTGAGAGACTCCTCCAGCAACATGGGATCTAAACTGATGTGATGCAGATGTGTGTGTTCCCCTCCTGTGTGCACCCATGACTCTGACTTTAAAAACCTCACAACCGTCCCTAACAAAAGCAGGAAGCCCATAGGCTGCTGGTGTGAGGTAACAGGAAGTGAATCAGGGTTTATGTGCAGCAGAGGCTCTCCTCCCATCAGTGTGTTCACTCTCTCTCCCTCTTTCTCTCTCTCCCTCTTTCTCTCTCTCTCTCTCTCCCGCCTGCAGGGACACCGACTCCCACCTCTCCAGCTCTACCTCAGTGCGCTTCTACCCCCATGACCTGGTGAGTTGTGTGTGTGTGTGTGTGTGTGTGTGTGTGTGTGTGTGTGTGTGTGTGTGTGTGTGTGTGTGTTTTTTTTTCTCTGCGTATCTGTTTTGCATATTTCTGCATATTATTTTTGGCATTCATGGTTTAAATAGTTTGCCTTCCCCCTTTCTCTCACCCTTCTTATCACTCTGGAACAAACACAGATTGCAGCAATTTCTAAAGTATTTTATAAACACGGTATTTTTGGCTTTTTTGGATCAATTCCTGCAGAGATTACAGAAAACATGTCGCTCTACTTGTTGTTTATGTCGTCTTCTAACTATCAGCTTTCTTTTAGCTGCTGCTATTCCATAATCACGTTAGGTACCAGCAAATGTTGTGCTGGTTATTGTCGGTCGGACTTGGAAACCAGCTGCACTTTCATAGGATAAATAAGAGAGCTGGAAACGACTCTGCGTGACTTTAGAGGTCAACGTGTGTCGTCACATGTTTGGTTTGTTTACAGCTGAAAGTGAAATAAGTCAGCTGTTCGGGAGCAAGACACTGAAGAACATAACATTCCAGGTTGTTTGATTATATTTCTGCGTGTTCAAAGATCATTTCAGAGGTTTCTTTTATACAGAACATGTCTTTGTTGACGTGGCACAGATGTGGGATGAATAAACTACAACACATCTGAAACCTCTCTCAGTGATGGTTTGATGAACCCTGTTGAGTCCTGAGTGTGTGAGTGACGGTGCGACAGATCTCCCTCCCTCAGATCCGTCTGAACCGGCTCCTGACGATGGACCCGGAGCTGCTGGAGCAGCAGGACGGGGACCTGAGCCCCGAGCTGCAGGACGCCCCGCTGGGCCCCGAGGACCCCGCCGCCCCCCCCACAGGCAAGGCCCGGCAGTACTACCGTCTGTGGCTGCTGCCCTTCCTCTGGGTCGGCCTGCACTTCGACAGACTCACCCTGCTGGCTCTGTTCGACAGGTGAGCGGAGCCTCACAACACGCCACTGAGAATAATGAGTTAGGAGGACTTAGGTCTGGCTTTTAGAGAAGCTTAATAGACTTACTTCTATGATCAACAGAAACATACCACCTTCTTTCTCAATAATCAAGTCAATGCTCTTCTCAGTTTTCTCAGCAGAAGTGTGTGACAGCAGGTCCTTCCCTTTTATGTAGGGATGCACCGATACATCGGTGAGACATCGGCCGATGTTAGTCCTATCTACCACCATCGGCACATCGGTAAAATAAGGTGACATCACCGATTGCAGGCGCCGATGTTTCTGTTTTGCTACGTGAACGGGAGAAGTCGCATTAGCGTCGTTGTTTTCAAATCTGACGGACCAAATCTGAAGTCAGGGCATCATTTTAAAGGATTAGAACAGTGACGGTAGGTCTGCGTAACTTTAAAGTCATTCGGGGGGGGGGGGACTGCAGGACTGCAGGACTTCTGCCCCGTGTACCGGGTGTCTGGAGGATCGGTAAATTAAATCCATCCTTCAGTGTGCTTGGGAGGCCGTCGTATATATGTGTGACTTTGTTATACTTGCTGCTACTCCCGTTAACTTCCAGAAACTTACTATGGCTCGCTCAACCTCTCTCTCGCGCTTACACATGCACACACGTACCCCCACTCTCTCTCTTAAAGGGATAGGCTGCCTTAGTCTGCATTGTGCTACCATTACAGGTTACATAGTAAAACACGGTATCGGCAAATGTTATTCTTAACATCGGCATCGGCCGACATCCCTACCTTTATGTCTTTATTATCTTCTTCCTGTCGCACTGTACAGCTGCACCTTCCACTAGAGCTGAATGCATGTCGTTTGAAGTCTTCTCTTTGTTTGCTTCACCTGGTGAACAAGGACCCTAATGTTTGGATTGTAATTGTTAAGTACCCCTGGTGAATTTGGAGAGGATGCCTCTTATCTCCTCTTGTCCTGATTAGTGTAATTGTCTTTATCTGGGAGTCAGTCTCAGCCTAGTGTGGCCTGCAGTTTATCCACAAAGGCTCTGAAAGACCACATCTACCGGTGACATATTAGTTTATAGTTCTTAAAGCCCTGCATGGATTGGAGCTAGTTTATACATCAGAGTTTTACTATTATTACTCTATTGTCTTCTCTATCTCCCATTTCTAAATGTTTTACTTCCTCGGCTCCACATGCAAACATTTTTAAAAGCCTGACGTTCAGTCCAGATTTCCCAGAATTGTTGTCACGTAACTGTTTGTCTTAATTAAGTCAATCAGGGCTTCACAGTTTCACGGAGAAGCTCAGAATGTATTGTTTTTTACTGATCTGGTTGTTTTGAAATAAGATGTGAAGAATTGGAGGATTTTGAGGGAAAATGTTACACTTCTGAGCTGAGATTTGTGTTGTTTTCCTGGCAGAAAAGCTTGTAACGCATTATTAATTTAAAGACTGTTGGAGATTATCCAAATCCACCAATAATTCTTCCTTCTTACGATGATAAATGGTATTATAGCGCTGTTCTGACCCAGAGCGATTATTTTTAGACACGACATGTCGATCAAACCCACCTGCTGGTTGTGGGGACCTGGTTTGGATATTTTGCATCAGCGCAATAGAGTCTTATATTAGAGAAGTGTTTACTGTACTAATAATCTGACTTCCCTTTGTGTCGCAGGAACCGGGAGGTTCTGGAGAACGTTCTGGCCGTGGTGCTGGCCGTCCTCGTTGCCTTCCTGGGCTCCGTGCTGCTCGTCCACGGCTTCTTCACCGACATCTGGGTCTTTCAGTTCTGCCTCGTCATCGCCAGCTGCCAGTATTCATTACTGAAGGTCAGTACTGAACTGCTCCATTTTCAGACAGGGTTACAGGATTATTCTGTATTTACTCTGAACTACACATTATGTTTTAAGGAGAACTCACCTGCTTCTCTTTATTTCAGAGTGTTCAACCAGACTCCTCTTCCCCTCGACATGTAAGTCAATATAACTCAAAACCATTTCTCACTGACACATTCTGGACAATTAAAATATCCACATCTTGGGCTTAAATGTGACGCTTACGTTCTGAGTAATGACCATTAAGCTCCTGGATAACCCACACATAGAAAAGCACTTGACCTGTAGTCTGTTCTGTTGTGGTTCTATAAAATGATGCTGCTCTTTCCCTGTGAGTGTGTGTTGCTGGGAGTGTGTGTGTCCCTCTCCTGCACCAGTAGCCTGCTCTGAAACGCGTCTTTTATTAATGCAGCTTCACTCCGCTGCAGGCAGGATCTTTAAATAGCCGTCCAGAGTTTAGACCACAGCTCTCTCCCTCCCCTCCCTCACTCTTCGTCTCCCCCTCTCTCTCCTCCCTTTACCTCGCCTCACCTCGAGGAATCCTTTCCCTCCAACATCAGTGACACACTCTGAGCAGACCTGGTGTGTTTAGTGTGATTGTTGGAGCGTGAACTCCCTGTGGGTGAAGGCAGCTCGCAGCCTGTTGTGTTGAACCTTTATATATACAGTCTATCTGCAGCCGTGCACGCTGCAGCCATGCACGCTCCCTCTGTGAAACCAAACACTGCAAGCTATTCCTGTCTCTACCTGTGTCACTGTGCCGGCTCATGAGACACCACTGACTGGATTATGACTCGTTAGAGAGATGATTTAATTGAATTTCACAGTGGGTGTTATTTACTTTATGCTTTTATGCAGTGTAATGAGGGCTGACATTTTTTTATTTGTAGGGCATGGTGGGAATTTACTCCTTTATTATAGCAGAGTCATGCGACCAATTAAGAGGAGAGCCACTTGTGATCTAAAAAGTAAAATATACTTGAACAAAAGTTATGAGAATCCGTTAATTATATATAGTTTTTATTATTTAGTTTTTTATTTTAAGGAATAATAAAAATGTTTTAATTGTTTACATTTTATTATTAGTGTTGTTTTAATTGTATTATTATTTATTCATTTTATTGATTAATATTATTTTTATTGCATTATTTGATTACTAAGTTTTGGTTTTAATCAACTAAGAGGGATGCAGCCTTTGAATTAAACCCTTTTTTCCTATTTATTCACCAAATACAAGCCTGCATGTGAGTGCTGATCTGTGCTGCTCCATCATGGGAAAGCAGAGCTTCTATAATGAGCTATTTATTTATCTCCCTCCTGTCCCTGCAGGGCCATAACCGCATCATCGCGTACAGCCGGCCGGTCTACTTCTGCCTGTGCTGCGGCCTCATCTGGCTCTTCCACTACGGCAGCCTGAGGACGGCCTCCCGCTTCACGCTGTACGGCGTGGTGCTCACCAACTCCCTCATCCTCGCCTCCGCCAGGGACCTCGTCATCGGTGAGGATACAACCCTATAATGCCCTTTAATAATAATGATTTCATCCCACATTAGATTATCGTGCAAATTAACTCATTTTTAAGGAATATACATTTGATTTATGTCATTTCTCATTTTTTCAAAGGACCAAAATAAGACAATATATTTGTGATATTTTATATATTTTTAAATAAAATATATAAAATGTTTTGAACAAAATGGGACAAAATATTTGGGATATTTTAAAATTACAAATATTTTTTTAAATTTTGGATTCATTGGATTTTTTGTCCAAAATGTGACAATAAAATAAAATGAAAATATAATAAAATATTGATTAAAAATCTATTGTGGAAAAAATGAAAGCATTAATAACTGTGTCTGCGTCAGAGAATGATAGAAAAATGACCTACATTTAAAAGACAGATAGCTGTAATACTTGACTAACATGATCATCAATCTTCAAAATCTTAATCAAATAGAACTCCTGCATTACTGGAACAAGGCAGAGCTAAGTTACTCATCATAATTTAGACGTCACGGTCGGCTGGAGACTTCATATCATCTGTCTCTCAGTAAATGACTCTGAACACACAGAGATGGTACCTGAGAGAATCCTCTGCAGAAATCTAATTATTCCCCGACACAGGAGGGAACATTATCTGCCTCACGACGATGGGACATCCAGCAGGATGACGGGAACGTGCGATGAGCGGTGGTTTTTTGTTTAGAGGTTATTAAAGAAGCCACCTTCATCAAACAGCAATCGACAGTAATTGCTGCCGTTGCCCTGGAGACTCTCCGATATGAGGCATTAATATCAGCTCACTGTTGAAGCTGCAGAACAATAAACAAGGCGCCTGCATCATCCATGTGTGCGCGGTCTGAGATCAGGAGCAGGCTGCTGTTATTATACTGTTAGAATTAGATTCCAGTGATGAAGGATTGTTCCTGCTTGTAATGAGTACAACATTTCCAATAACCACAGAGCGTTGTCATACGCATGTGAATAACCAATTGGTGTGCTGAAATCCTCTCAAAAACAACTTTTGAGCTGCAAAAAAACAACAGTTGATTCTCCTGCTTCCTGCACAGAAAGAAAAAAAAAGCTACCTCATTTAATTGGATTTATGACTTAATTTATCTTAATTTGAGGTAAAGACAGCATACAATATGATGACAGACACTCACAGCTTCCTTTTAAACCCTCGTTAGAAGCCTTGACCGTAAAAGAACCAGCATTATATTTGGTTTGGCCGTTTAAAATGCAAACATCATTTAAATTGTAACTCCGTGTCTCCTGCAGTGTTCACTCTGTGCTTCCCCATCATCTTCTTCGTGGGGCTGCTGCCACAAGTCAACACCTTCGTCATGTACATCTTCGAGCAGCTGGACATCCACGTGTTCGGGGGCAACGGTGAGAGACACACACACACACACACACACTCTGCTGCTTTATATATTACGACCTGTCTCCTGCCTCTGACTCCCTGCCTCTGACTCCCTGTCTCTCTGTGTCCCTGCAGCCTCCACCAGCCTGCTGTCGGCTCTGTACAGCTTCCTGCGCAGCGTCGTCACCGTGGCTCTGCTCTACGGCTTCTGCTACGGCGCTCTAAAGGTGAGCTCAGCATCGTCCTCTCAGCAGGGTGTGATGCAGATGGATAGAAAGCACCTGACTGTCATCACAAAGGAATGTGGAGACAGAAATCCAGACTGAAATAACTTAAACTGTCCCTAAAGCGAGTAGAAGGGACATCATCAATCCTTCATGCAGTTTATTCTAACTTTATTAACCCCTCTCAGGAGTCCTGGGAGCCGCACCACATCCCCGTGTTGTTCTCCGTGTTCTGCGGCCTCCTCGTCGCCCTGTCCTACCACCTGAGCCGGCAGAGTGGAGACCCTTCTGTCCTCATGTGAGTCAAAACACACCTCACTGAGACTCTCCCTGTAGTCCCTGAGCTGCGGGGACTAAACATCAAAGACGTGTTCAAATATTTGCCTTAATTTGTGTTAAAATTCCTGCAGAAATCCAGATTATTTCACTGTTAGCTGCTTGATACTCATTGATGTGATTGTCTCTGGAGGGGAGGTCTCCAAGCATCTCAAAGATGTTGATTTTAAATGGTGTGAATCGGTCCCACAAAGCCTGTCGTGTTAGCAGTGATTACACACTCCCTCTGAGAGATCCATGGAGTCTGAGTGATGGTTTTGCTTTCTTCTAGCTCGCTGATTCAGTCCAAGATTGTGCCCAATATAAAAGACAAGAACCCCGAGGACCCTCTGTCGGAAGTCCAGGACCCTCTGCCCGAGAAGCTCCGGGCCTCCGTGGTGAGCTGACCTCCGTCGTTTATATATATCAATTATATCTGTCAGAGCTGCGTTCTCTAACCCCCTCCTCGTTGTTGAATGGCAGAACGAGCGCCTGCAGTCGGACCTGATCGTGTGTGTGGTCATCGCTGTGCTTTACTTCGCCATCCACGTCAGCACCGTCTTTATTGCACTGCAGGTACAGAGAATATCCTCTTTGAGTGATAAGATGCACAGAACACTAAATGAGTTACATATTGGTTGCATACCTATAGTTGTGTGTGTGTGTGTGTGTGTGTGTGTGTGTGTGTGTGTGTGTGTGTGTGTGTCTAGCCCTTCCTCAGCTACGTGCTGTACTCCCTGCTGGCGGCGGTCGGGCTGCTCACTCACTACCTGCTGCCTCAGGTCCGGAAGCAGCTGCCCTGGTACTGCTTCTCTCACCCGCTGCTCAAAACCAAGGAGTACTACCAGTTCGAAGTCAGGGGTGAGAACCAAAGAAGCGCAGCGTAGCATCTCCACATTTCTGTTGATTTAAGATACTTTGAGGAACTTTCTTTTCGTGTGTATTTGGGCTGCTCCTGTGGACAAAGCCATAGAGTTTCCGTGCAACCCTTTAATCGCCTGCAGCAGGGTCTGTGTGCTACCAGTCACTTTTACAGAGCACATTCCTGCTCTCCATTCTGTAAAAAGATGCAGAGTTCTGTGTTTCTTAACTCGGCTTAACCTCTTTTTATTGCCGCTGCTTTTTATTCAATTAAAGACTATTTTTTGATATATTTTATACCAGTTTTATGTTAAGATTTCTTGGCTTGTTAAGGTGTTTCTTTCCCTCTTAATGCTTCCGATGTTTGGGTTGTTGGTGAAATGTCCTCGTCTCCCTCCTCAGACGCGGCTCACGTGATGTGGTTTGAGAAGCTGCACGTGTGGCTGCTGTTCGTGGAGAAGAACGTCCTGTACCCCCTCGTCATCCTCAACGAGCTGAGCCGCAGCGCCAGAGAGCTCGCCAGCCCCAAGAAGCTGGACACGGAGTGAGGAACATCTCTGTGTAGATTGAGCGGTGCACACAGTGGGCTCCAGTCTTTATTAAATGCTGTTTTTCTGCTCAGGATGGGGGCTCTGATGATCACGGTGGCCGGGCTGAAGCTGCTGCGCTCCTCCTACAGCAGCCCCACCTACCAGTACATCACCATCCTCTTCACCGTGCTCTTCTTCACCTTCGACTGCCGCCACCTGTCCGAGACGCTGCTGCTGGACCTCTTCGTCATGTCCATCGTCTTCAGCAAGGTCAGAGGGGCTCAGCAGAGTCTCCCTGCATGTATTGAAGCTTCATTAAATCCAGATGATTCACTCTGCAGCTCTCCCGTCCCGCTCAGGGCTCAGACAGTATTTACATTATGCAATCAGAGGGTTTTTAGTTGCTTATTTTCCCACAGTTATCTCTGTACTGAAGCGTGTTTTTATATGTTTGTTTTCTTCCAGATGTGGGAGCTGTTCTACAAGCTGCACTTTGTCTACACCTACATCGCCCCCTGGCAGATCACATGGGGCTCAGCCTTCCACGCCTTCGCTCAGCCCTTCGCTGTGCCTCGTATCCTTCCTCCTCTGTTACAGATCACCTACTGTGCTCTGATTCCACTGCAGCACTGATATGAGCAGGAATGACAGTCTTGTTGGTGGTGTTGGATTGGACTGATGTTTCTGTTATTACATGTTTTTGTACCATCATGTATGAAAGCAACCTAGAACAAGGGATGCACGATATTAACCAACATTTACTTTGTTCTCATGCCTGATATAACCCTCCATTTTTCTAAATTCAAAAGATGTTCCCCACCATGTGTTTTATGCAGAACTGAGGATAAGAAAGAAGTTCTGTCTCAAACGAGCTTTTGTTTTTCTTTACGGGAGGAAATCAAATATGTTTCGCAAGCTGTCGTCCTGTTGTGTTCCTCTGAAACAAACAAAAGGTCCACAGTATCAGAAACAAGCTGTGCTTCTTCTTCTGTGCTTATTATTGCATTTTAGAAAATAGACTTTAGAGGTGTATACCGCCACCTACTGGCAGCTGCTGATAAGTTACTGAAAGCAATTTAACCAAATATCAAATAAATATCTCATCATCTGTAAGACCTATGAGAGTGTAAAAGGGATGATGCACATTAAAGAGACTGGAATCCATCTCAGAAATGTGCCAGATTTAACCATCTCACATCTGGATTTTTGTCCAGAAGGGCCAATTAGGGGAGTGCATTAAAATGATACCAGAGGGATAAAGAAGAACCCATTGAGAGCTCATAAAGACTCGTACACACAGACCCATAAGCCCAGATAATGACATGTATAATAGACCCTGAATCCCCATGGGAAGCCCTTAAATGGTGGTTCATCCAGCTCTACTCGTCACACGTACAGCTGATGTTCATACAGAGCAGGACACATGCTCCTTGACCCCCCCCTCCCCCAGACTCTGCCATGCTGTTTGTGCAGGCCGTGGTCTCTGCAGTGTTCTCCACCCCCCTCAACCCGTTCCTGGGCAGCGCCATCTTCATCACCTCCTACGTCCGGCCCGTCAAGTTCTGGGAGAGAGACTACAAGTACGGGGGGGGGACACTTTAAAACCACTACTCCATGTTCAAATCTAAAACGATTCAGATGATTTTGAAATGACTTCCTGTCTTCTCTGCAGCACGAAGAGAGTGGATCACTCCAACACTCGCCTCGCCTCACAGCTGGACAGGAACCCAGGTGAGGGAGGGTTCAGTTTTACACGATTATTTTTCCTTTTGCACGAAGGATGTCTTACAAGTGATCTCAACACCGGGCTTAAGGTTCGATTCCTCCAGTCTGTTCTTTAGCCAGACATCTGTAGGACAATTGGGGGAATCTGTGCCAAGGGATTTAACGGTATTGCCTTTTTGCTGATTTTTATATTGTCTGTGTCACGTCTGTCACCAGCTGTTATCCAGCATGATGACAGAATAAACATCAGCCTTCCCTTATTTTAGTAAGACTTTGACACATTTTGTCTCCGAAACTTGGAAATCTGTTTTGATGTATTGCTTTGATTCTCTAGATGTTTTCTCTGCACTTGCTTAGTTCCCCCTTTCTTTAATCAGAATATCAGTGGCATAAAATGTTCTACAATGAAATTGAAATAAGGAATCCTCAGTTCATCCACGTTGAAACCTGTAATAAGTCCTCCTCCTCCTCCTCTCCCTCCTCAGGCTCGGACGACAACAACCTGAACTCGATCTTCTACGAGCACCTGACGCGCTCGCTGCAGCACAGCCTGTGTGGGGACCTGCTGCTGGGCCGCTGGGGGAACTTCAGCACCGGGGACTGCTTCATCCTGGCCTCCGACTACCTGAACGCTCTGGTGCACCTCATCGAGATCGGCAACGGCCTCGTCACCTTCCAGCTGCGGGGGCTGGAGTTCAGAGGTGAGGGGGCGGGATCAGGAGGGATTTGCATTGAGACATATTTAACCTGTGCATCATCAGTATGACTTCCCAGCTGGATCATGTGACCCTCTGTGACCTTTAACACTCAACTAGATTAGAGTTTATGTTTGTTGTTATTTATTAGCTTTAGTTACAGTTTTCTTAGGAAGTGTTTTTTTCTATATATTTAAGGTGTATTTGTCCAGGTATAATGCTGTGTGTTATTAGATGTGAACACAGAACACAGGGCTGTGTGGGATTGGGCCTTGTGTTTACTTTATTGGATTTGGTATTAAACTGTAGTCCTCTTTCCCTCCAGCACAACATCTGCTCGTTATTTAATTTAGAAAAAGCAAACAGGAAGTCATTCTGAAGCGTTGCCACATACAGCATCCTCTAGAATTGTTGAACTTTTTAACCAGGCAGTTATTATTGTATTGTATTTAGTTCACAGCAATATTTCTCACAGCTTATTTCCATTTGATTTTGCACATCTGCTTCCCTCGTGTATCCAGTATCATTCTGTGTATCTGAACCTGTCGATACTTCCTCCGCAGGAACGTACTGCCAGCAGCGGGAGGTGGAGGCCATCACCGAGGGGGTGGAGGAGGATGAGGGCTGCTGCTGCTGCGAGCCGGGTCACCTCCCCCACCTCCTCTCCTTCAACGCCGCCTTCGGCCAGCGCTGGCTGTCCTGGGAGGTCCTCGTCACCAAGTACGTGCTGGAGGGCTACAGCATCACGGACAACAGCGCCGCCTCCATGCTGCAGGTGTTCGACCTGCGCCGCATCCTCACCACCTACTACGTCAAGGTGAGGGGGGGGGGTCGCTTTTAAAGAGTCCTCTCCTGCTGATGATCAGCTGTATATCAGTATGTAGCGTCTCTACTTTAAAGAGTCCTCTCCTGCTGATGTTCAGCTGTATATCAGTATGTAGGGTCTCTACTTTAAAGAGTCCTCTCCTGCTGATGTTCAGGTGTATATCAGTATGTAGAGTCTCTACTTTAAAGAGTCCTCTCCTGCTGATGTTCAGGTGTATATCAGTATGTAGCGTCTCTACTTTAAAGAGTCCTCTCCTGCTGATGTTCAGGTGTATATCAGTATGTAGAGTCTCTACTTTAAAGAGTCCTCTCCTGCTGATGTTCAGGTGTATATCAGTATGTAGCGTCTCTACTTTAAAGAGTCCTCTCCTGCTGATGTTCAGGTGTATATCAGTATGTAGAGTCTCTACTTTAAAGAGTCCTCTCCTGCTGATGTTCAGGTGTATATCAGTATGTAGTGTCTCTACTTTAAAGAGTCCTCTCCTGCTGATGTTCAGGTGTATATCAGTATGTAGAGTCTCTACTTTAAAGAGTCCTCTCCTGCTGATGTTCAGGTGTATATCAGTATGTAGAGTCTCTACTTTAAAGAGTCCTCTCCTGCTGATGTTCAGGTGTATATCAGTATGTAGAGTCTCTACTTTAAAGAGTCCTCTCCTGCTGATGTTCAGGTGTATATCAGTATGTAGTGTCTCTACTTTAAAGAGTCCTCTCCTGCTGATGTTCAGGTGTATATCAGTATGTAGAGTCTCTACTTTAAAGAGTCCTCTCCTGCTGATGTTCAGGTGTATATCAGTATGTAGCGTCTCTACTTTAAAGAGTCCTCTCCTGCTGATGTTCAGGTGTATATCAGTATGTAGCGTCTCTTTATTTTTCTTATTTCTCTCTGCCTGTGCGTCCTCTCTCCTCTCTCCTCTCAGGGGATCATCTACTACGTGATCGCCTCCCCCAAGCTGGAAGAGTGGCTGGCCAACGAGACGATGAGGGACGGGCTGCGGGGGTGCGGAGAGAGGAACTACGTGGACCTGGACCCCACCTTCAACCCTAACATCGACGAGGACTACGACCACCGGCTGGCGGGCATCTCCAGGGACAGCTTCTGCGGGGTCTACCTGGGCTGGATCCAGTACTGCAACTCCCGCAGGACCCCGGTACAGATGCTGCTTCAACTAAACACTCAGATATCACGCATGGTCTGGGATCATTCGGGTTGTATGATTAATAAGGTTTAACAGATTAGCTTTATCCTTACGGCGCCATCTGATTTAAAAATGCCACCTCTTAATGCTGCTTATCTTTGTGTGTTTGCATGGCTATAGATTGTGTTTAGCCCCTGTATTTCTGCACATTAGCAGATAAAGATGAGGCTGCACATTTATATTGTTGGTATTATAACATTAGTAGAATTGGTTGCCAGTGAAAGCTGTGAGGGATTGTTTCAGACTTGTGTCATTTAAAAATGTCCAATAACTCCAGAGTGTAGTGAAGTCCAAAAGTCAACATTTCTTGAAAAACTTGGATCAAATATTAAGGAAAAAAACACATTTGTTGGTGTTTAGCCTCTAAGGAATACAAATATACTATATCTTTTTAAAATAATAATTCAAACGTTTTTTAAAGCCCAAACAAATAAATAAAGATCTATAAATAAATCTAAATAGTCACGCGTCTGTAAAAGTTGTAGGGATTATTTTTGTCCGCGTTAAATAAAAGGAAGAACCCTGAGGTAGCACATCACAAATCATGCTCAAAATGTTCGAAAGAGATCAAGACGTGCTCCACAGCAGTTTGATTTTAATCTCACTATTTTCCCTCGGGGGGGGGGGGGGCGTACTCACGTCACCGGGGTCTGATGATGAGTCTTAAATCAGTGAAGAAAAGAGATTAAAGATAATAAATGTCACTGCCAAGGGTTATTTTATAGATCACAGCAGTATTAGAGTTATCAACTATGTTTGTAGCAGAATGCTTATCTGTGATGTTGGGAAGGGTTCTCTAACCCCCCTGCTCTCTCTCAGCCGCTGGACTGCGACAAGGACTCGGCTCTGGTGATGCTCTGCTTCGGCCTCTGTGTGCTCGGGAGGAGAGCTCTGGGAACAGCTGCTCATCACATGTCCAGGTGACCCTATCATCCTCTATATCCTCCTAAATGATTCAGCCTTTATTAAAGGACAGAGATAATAAGACCTGTACGCCCTCTTCTCTCTCAGCAACCTGGAGTCCTTCCTGTACGGGCTCCACGCCTTGTTCAAAGGAGACTTCCGGATCTCCTCGGTGAGAGACGAGTGGATCTTCGCCGACATGGAGCTGCTCAGGAAGGTGGTGGTGCCGGGGATCCGCATGTCCCTCAAACTGCACCAGGTCAGAGCTATACTTTTAATTCATCTTTATTTCTTTCGTTAAATCTTTTATTGAACATTTATTTTTATTATTTTTATTCTCAAATGGAGAAAACCCAATTTCTCTCTGGATAAACAAAGTATTCTGACTGATTGTTCTTCAGGACCACTTCACGTCCCCGGATGAGTACGACGAGCCGGCGGTTCTCTTCGAGGCGATCTCGTCTCATCAGCAGAACCTGGTGATTGCTCATGAGGGCGACCCAGCCTGGAGGAGCGCCGTCCTCTCCAACTCGCCGTCGCTGCTGGCGCTCAGACATGTCCTGGACGAGGGGACCAATGAGTACAAGATCATCATGCTGAACCGCCGCTACCTCAGCTTCAGGGTCATCAAGGTGGGGCAGAACACATCGAATATAAAGCCTTTGAGTGCTGCTTTCTTTCTTTGTATGCAGTCAGTAACGTGTCCTCCCCCCTGCAGGTGAACAAGGAGTGTGTGCGGGGGCTGTGGGCGGGCCAGCAGCAGGAGCTGGTGTTTCTCAGGAACAGGAACCCGGAGCGCGGCAGCATCCAGAACGCCAAGCAGGCTCTGAGGAACATGATCAACTCGTCCTGCGACCAGCCCATCGGATACCCCATCTACGTGTCCCCCCTCACCACCTCCTACTGCAACACACACCCCCAGCTGGGACACATCCTGGGGGGGCCCATCAGCATCGGGAACATCAGAAACTTTGTTGTGAACACTTGGCACAGGTTAGTCTCTCTGTGCACCGCAGTCAGTCACATGGGGGAGCAGTAAAACATGTGGTAAAATAATGTTTAACACTCTCTGTTTTAATGAGACTGAGGTTTAATGATAGAGCATAGCTAGTTAGCATCTCGCTAGTTCCCTGCACAAAAAAACAAAGGGATTATTGCAGAAAATAATCTCTGTGTCAAACAAACGTTTATCATACTTACACGTTTAGTTCAGCAGGATAATCTCCATATATTAACAGCTCTTTCTGAAGTGAAAAGCTAATGTTGGGCTATACAGGAACTACAGCACGGTCACATGACTTCACGTCACCACCGCTAAGCTAAAGGAGGCTAATGTTGGGCTATAAAGGAACTACAGCACGGTCACATGACTTCACGTCACCACTGCTCATGCTAAGCTAAAGGCGGCTAACGTTGGGCCATAGAGGAACTACAGCACGGTCACATGACTTCACGTCACCACCGCTAAGCTAAAGGCGGCTAACGTTGGGCTATAAAGGAACTACAGCACGGTCACATGACTTCACGTCACCACCGCTAAGCTAAAGGAGGCTAATGTTGGGCTATAAAGGAACTACAGCACGGTCACATGACTTCACGGTCACATGACTTCACGTCACCACCGCTAAGCTAAAGGCTAATGTTGCCCGTGATGTTTAGTCATCTCTTTTAGACACTTGTTAGCAGGCGCCACATAGAATAAACTCTCCTCAGCCTGTGTGAACACAGACCTTATCTAGTGCTAAAGTGCTGACTCATTTCTGGTCTTAGGACTCATTCCCGCCCCTCTTTAATAAAATGTTTCCAGGTTGCGTAAGGGCTGCGGTGCCGGCTGCAACAGTGGAGGGAACATCGAGGACTCGGATGCGGGGGGGATGTCTTGTGGCAGTGGGAACGGGACAGGAGGCGACTCTCAGCAGAGCTCAGTGTCTCAGGGCGGGAACTCCGGACCGGCCCCCTCCCACACCTACCAGCCCCACACTCTGGGTGAGAACCACTGACAATATAAATACAGTAACAGATTAAA
The DNA here is from genome assembly GCF_036324505.1 of Eleginops maclovinus. Taxonomy (NCBI): domain Eukaryota; kingdom Metazoa; phylum Chordata; class Actinopteri; order Perciformes; family Eleginopidae; genus Eleginops; species Eleginops maclovinus. The sequence continues at coordinate 23,890,687 of NC_086367.1, read as the reverse complement.
ATGTTAAAGTTCTGTTCAACTAAGAAAGGTTCAGCTAAGAAACGTTCAACTAAGAAAGATTCAACTAAGAAAGGTTCAGCTAAGAAAGGTTAAACTAAGAAAGGTTCAACTAAGAAAGGTTCAGCTAAGAAAGATTCAACTAAGAAAGGTTCAACTAAGAAAGGTTCAACTAAGAAAGGTTCAGCTAAGGCAGTAACACATTTATTTGATCTGAAGCTTCTCCTGAGGGTTTTGAATGAAGCTCTGAGGGTACTCTAACTCTGTGACGTCAGCTCAAAAAAAAGCCAGATTTAGCTCTAAATCCATCCTTTAATCTCCCCCCCTGCAGGCACCAGTCAGAGCTCCCAGTCGGTGCAGTCGGGGGGGCTGGTGCGCCACTCTCCCGCCCGAGCGTCGGTGGCGAGCCAGTCGTCGTCGTACCGCTACAGCAGCAGCCGCCACTCGTCGCTGCGCACCTCCAGCACGGGGCTGGAGCCGTGCCGCCGCTCCTCCACCTCCCAGCTGTCGCTGCGCACCCTCCCCACCTCGCTTCAGCTACGCTTGGGCTCCACCTCCGACCCCGCCGGCCCCTCCGCCTCCCTCTCCAGCCACAGCATCCCGCCCTGCAAGCGCCACACGCTGGTGGGGCTGCTGGGTAACGACGGCATGTGCTGCACCCTGACCGACCCCCTCAGCCAGCAGCACCACCACTACCACCACCACCCGCTGCAGCACAACCCCACCGTCTGCACTGTGCGCCGAGACGACATCTCCTACAGAGTTCAGGTCCGGGGGGGTTCTGTAATGAACAAGCATGTGTGTCCAGGAGGAGGTCCAGCTCCCTGATCTTAATGAATGTGGTTCTCTCCATGTCTCAGGTGGCAGACGTGGGTCAGGTTCTGGAGAACATCAACCTGTCCAAGAGGAAGGAGCTGCAGTGGCCCGACGAGACCATGAGACTGAGAGCAGGACGGACCTGCTGGAGGGACTGGAGCCCCTCAGAGGGGATGGAGGGACATGTGAGTCTCCATTGATACAGGCTGTAGTCTTCATCTGCAGCTACTGGGTTTTTACGGAGCCGATTTTCATCTTTATGTCTTAAGGGACTCATGGCTGTGACAGCTTTTCAAATTGGTGCTACAGCTGCAATCATGTTGAGCAATTAAACACCATCAATGTACGTCCAGTCAAAGTGACCAACCAATCATAACATTGGTACAAGAAATACGGAGAATATTGCGGGGCAAAAATAGGTGAAAATATAAAAAATTAGGGGCATTCTAAAAAGAAAGGGACAAATATGAAGGAAATTCTGCCAAAAATGTGGTTAAAAAAATTGGATATTCAAATAAAAGAATAGTGAAAAATGGGAGAAATTATAAGAGATGTGGGCAGCCACTAACACACCAATAAAGATGAGTTAACCCTCCGTTACAATGCCCTGAAAACAGGTCAAATTTGTTTATCAATCAAAGCTTCAATTGTTATCTCATGTCAGCTGACACACCCTGACCTCTGAAGCTGTCAGTGATCATGCTCTTATTGTCTGTACATGTGTCCTGTTGTTTTACTTCCTCTGTGACCCAGTTGCTGGTAATAAACGCTTCATAAACCTTATTCATACCCCCCCCCCCCCCCCTCCTGCCCCCCTGCAGGTGATTCACCGGTGGGTGCCTTGTAGCCGAGACCCGGCCCATCGCTCCCATATCGACAAGACCATCCTGCTGGTTCAGGTGGACGATAAGCTAGTGCCCATTTTGGAGTCTGGGGTCATTGAGTTGGGTGCAGAGGTCTGAGACAAGCACACATACACACACACACACACACACACACTCGTACCTGTGTGTGAAGGAGATTCTGCAGACCGACAGGAAACAGGAGCTGTCCCCTCTCCCTCGTTTCTTATATCGCTGAGGGGGAAAGGAAGCCAGGGAACAGTGCAAGCCGAGGCAGAGCGTCGACCCATCCCCCCCGCACCCTCACAGAATCTGCCTTGCTGCATGACAGAAACACCCCCCCCCCCACGTTCAGTTACTCTAGTGATTACTTTCTATGCATTTCATCCCACATGTTCCTGGCAGTTCTGACAGAGATGAGTGTACCTTTGTTTTGTTCGTCTGATTTGCCAAATGAAGCCTGGCGTTGAGTATCCGCCGCGGTTTCAAACTTTAATTATTATGAGTCCTCGCTGCCAAGACTCCAGAGGAAGCTCCCCCGTCTCGTTGCCGTCATTCCTTTGGATTTAAAAACATTTTTTGCAAGATGATTTTTTGCGCAGAGAGAAAACGACCTTGCACTATAATTAGTTTTTTAATTTACAGCGATGCACTACACTCACGTTTTATTTATTACAGACTCTGGATGGCCGTGGTGACCGATGCCTTGGGAGTGAGAAACAAATGCAATCATTGTTCTGTTTTCAGCCATTTTTTTCTTACTATTTTATGTTTGATAAACTTGAAAATAACTTTTTACTGTATATGATTATATATCTATAAGAATATATATATATTTACACAAATATATATATATATATAATGTCAATGTATAAAAGATTTTCTTTCGATATTTATTACTGTGAACATGGTATTTACACTTTGTTACATCTTTTCTTTTCGAGACAAAGGTTAATGTATCGAGGACCAGTGGTTGAAAACACGAGGCCGAATTTTTGATGGACTGTTTCACTATTTAACTTAATTCTTTTCTATATGGAGAAATAAAAGCTTGATTTATTGCTGACATCTTTAACACGTCTCTTCTCATCTGTTTGTTTATACTTTTAGAATATGTAAAGACACCTGTGATGTGCAGAGGGGAGTTTTATCTTTCTGTGGTTTATATGACTTTTATGGTAGAGAGAATTACACGAATCAGGTGACTTTGCTGTACTTTTCTCCACCTAAATAGGTTCAAAGGAAATGTGCAACACGATGCAGAACTGCTGTCATAAACCGTTAGCGTGTGAAGGGTCTGTAGCTCTGAGATGCATGACGTTCGCATCCAGTCAGAGAGAAGTACTCGGATCTTGTACTTGAGTAAAAGTGGAAGTAGAATATATCTGATATGTTTTATAATTATTGATCATTAAAGTGTTCTCAGAGCTGGTAAAGGTGCAGCTAGTTTGAATGGCTTTGTATACTGCAGGGTAGCTGCTGGATTTACTGCAGGTGAACTACAGTCTGATTTAAGGGCTGATTATATTTACCATCAGTAATCCAAATCTGCCTAGCAACCAAAGGTGTTAAATAAATATAGTGGAGAAAAAATACAAAGTAGCAGCAAATGGAAATACTCAAAGTACTTCTTAATTGTACTTAAGTAGAGTGCTTGACTAAATGTGCTTAGTTACTTTACTGCTGATGTGCAAGTCACAGTCAATGGTAGGTACATAACGTCATAGCACAAGTTCAACACTGAGCCAGACTAATGTTTGCAGAAGGCAGTGATTTCCTTTATAAATCAATCCTTAGTGTTTGTTTAAAACAGAGAAATAATGATCATCTGGTTTGTGTAGTTTTCACCTCGCCAGTAAAACACACAAGCGCCTACATGTCTTGCTGCTCTCCAATCACATGACTGTATACAGTAAAGCCCCGCCCCCGGAGCGCTCTGATTGGCTGCTGCCGAGAATTCCCATCAACGGTTTCTCCCGAGATCATATAAAAGTGTCCCTCTGGCTCTATCCATAACCTCTGTCTATCCTTCCGTCAGCATAACGAAAGCACACAGAAAAGGTAAACAGTAAACCCTTGTGTGTGTTTGTATTCCGACTGGGATGAATCCGGTTTTGTGTGTTAGTGTAATATAATAGATTGCCGCGTTTTTAGCTGTTTTTAAAGTCTGTTTTGCTACCTTGTGCTAAGAGCTGGCTAGGTTTTTGGGAATGGGCTAATCACGTGATGTCTTCTTTGCGTGCTTTACAGTCAAATAAACAAAATAAGCATGATATATTATAGTGTCAAAGGTGTTTAATATCCCTGTCATCCACCCCCACAGAAGGCATGTTGTTCCCCGTCCTGCTGGGCCTGGCTCTGGGGCTGGTCGGTGCCTTCCCCTCCCCGCAGGAGGACGCTGCTCCCGGGAAGAACTGGGTGGTGATAGTGGCTGGATCTAACGGCTGGTACAACTACAGACACCAGGTGAGGAAACACCGAAACTGTCCCTGAAATGTCCCCTTATCAAGTGCAAACCGTGCACGACTCAAATGTTGTTTGACTAGTTGCTGTTGACATGAGACAAAGGCACTTCCCCTTCACAGCGCAGTCCGCTAACGAGCAGCTGATTCACTTTGTATTATTCAAGACATGTTTCTGTGGATTTCTAGAACATGCAGTGTTGTGAAATACATTTGATTTCACTTTTTATGTAACTACATTTGCACAAGCTGGCTGGTAGCTCAGCTGAATTCATAGAAACATGTTAGTGCATTAATTAAGTGAATTACATTTATTTTTGTCTAGTTTGAACGACTTCTGTTTAGTTTTGAAGCTTGTAAAAGTGTCTAACTCAATCAGAATCAAATTAAAAATGATGAGAACAAGTTCAAATAAAAACAGTGGACATTGTACTCCAATATATAATACAACATAGAGATTATTAATGTGCATTTATTTGTAGTCCGCAGTAAAAAACTGACATGTTCGACGAGAGGAGCTTTTTATAGACCGGTCACAAGGTCTGAAACAGTATGAAAGTATATTCTTAGTGGGAAGTTCAGTTATGTGTGATATATGAACAAGTGTGCCCTTTTTTAACAAACTCAATTAAGGAGCATTTATTGCTGGCATGGGACTTTTCTATATTATATTTTGTCATAAATTGGAGTCACATGTTCATTTGTTTTCATCAAAGAACAGTAAACAGATGTAAAGCCACCCAACCCCCTCCCTGAGAGATGGAAGGATGGAACGACACACAGACGGGGTTATTATATTACAATAACAGATCCTGGACGAGATATCTTTGTAAGAAAGAGAGGAAAAACTTCAGGAAATTTCACTCGTTGCTTTTGTTCATCGTTTATATTCAAATAGATTTACTGGATTTACAGGAGAGTATACAGAGTGCAAGTGCAGATCTTTACACAAATAAAGATGAGAGTAACAAAACATAGAGAGAATAAATGAAGAAATGTTGCTAAAAAATATTCAAAATTAAGGTTTTTTTTAAACCCTTAAACCAGTCCCTCCCCCCCCCCACCTGCAGACAGAGTATACATAATAATAAATATGGAACAAACCAAACAACAACAACCCAGTTAACCAAAGAAAGAATGAAAGTTAAGCTCTGTTAACGTGACACACCCTTTAAATAATTAGGAGTCACCGTAATCTGAAGAAAACTCTTTAACCATTTAGCTTTTTATTTCTCAGGCCGATGCGTGCCACGCGTACCAGATCGTGCACAAGAACGGCATCCCGGACGAGCAGGTCGTGGTGATGATGTACGATGACCTGGCGCAAGATGAGAAGTGAGTCGGCATGTTTTGAGTTTCTCTTTAACATATCGTTCTGGTACAGAGACTTCTTCTTTCCTGAAGCGGTCAAAAAACACATTTCACTTTAGAGGCGTCAGCTGTTACGCAAGTTTGTAGAAACTCCGCCTCAGATATATCCCGGACACTAAATGTTTAGTAAATACTTTGTGAACGCTGTGTGGCATGTTTCAACTCAGTGGTCCTTTTTAGGGTCGTAACCCCTAACTTTGCTTCTTATTTATGTCACTATATTTCTATTTAAAGAGCCTTAAATTGTATTTTGAGTTGCAGAATAGAACAAAGTAAGCGCCTAAGCTGATGAATACTGATGATGGGCTTTTGAGAGGGTCATGGTGTTAGAAGAAAACTTCGATTGCACTTTATCCAGCTGTGTGCATATTACAAAACATCAGTTTCTATCTGCCAGAAGAGCTCAGAGGATATCGTTGCACGGGTTCAGAGTGTTTTTTGCCATTAATTTCATGGTTCAAGCTGTGTTCAAATAAGGTTTTCATAGGATATGGGACATCGCATTTTTTATTCTGAATGGTCCACACTCAAACGGCTCCTAACCGACTGAGTCTGACTCCTTATGGTCCTGCGCTGGAGATCAAAACGCTGGAGACCCTGGTTCTTGTCCATTCAGTGGCATTTAAACTGGAGAATGAGACTCCTGAACAAGATGTGAAATGATGATGAGCGTTATCCTCTATTTGAATTGAGAAATGATTCATCAATACTGGAGGTAATGCAGGGCGAGGCACTCCAAATGAAGGAATAAGGATCAACAAGGAAGGAAATATCAAAGCATTAATAAGCCATAACATTTCCAACCCCTGCAGATCTTCTTCTCCGGGGTTTATGATCATTTAAAACGTCCAAAATGAATCTTTTTTACCCCTCAAGGACTAAGTCAGTCAGTCCCCCCCCCCCCCGCCCCACCCTCTTAATCACTCACACGTGTCTCCCACGTCTCTGTCAGCCATCAGTGGTTCATTGTCAGTGTCAGCAGAACCCCGACCGACCTAAACAGAGTCACGGGGAACTCATTTCCCTTCCTGAAGGACTTTGACTCGAGCTAAATCCTTCTCTGACTCTGAAATGTTATCGAGCATCATTGAATGAGTCACTGATCAGGTGGTGGAGTGATATCTCAGCCAGGTTTCACTTCCTCCCGCTCATCTGACTGGTGTTGTGTTGCAGTAACCCCACCCCCGGGATTCTGATCAACCGACCGAACGGCACTGATGTGTATGAGGGAGTTCCCAAGGACTACACCGGGGACGTGAGTGCAGAATCAGAGCGCCTGAGTCATGTTTGCATCGACAGAGTGTGTGAATGAGACCCGCTGATGTGTTTCTCCTGCAGGATGTGACCCCACAGAACTTCCTGGCCGTGCTGAAGGGCGACTCGTCCAAGCTGAAGGGAGGATCTGGGAAAGTGCTGAAGAGGCAAGTCCTGGAAAACCTGGATTTCATGATGTTTTTAAGCTTTGTTTTCCTTTTCTTAAACAGCAAAGCAACTTTGAAACACATTCAGTGTCAAACAAAATACAGGAGCGTGCTGGTTGTCCAATTTTTATACAAATCCCCCCACAGAACAAAACCTCCTTCAAAATAAAAGCACAGGGATGTTTCTACTTCAACTAAAATATTGAATAATGATACATTTAAATACCAACTAAAAACAGCTAGAAAGTATGTGTTTAATCACTACATAATATAATCAATATGCAGCTCCAACAGTTCAGTTGACCTTGACGGGCGTTTGTCCTGTACCTCAAATCGTTGTTGTAAAGATAAGAGTGTGTGCGCTCAAACAACAAACAAAAGAGTGAAAGAGAAGTGAGTCAGAGCTGAAAAGGCTCCTGGAAACAGCCCTGCTTCATGCTGTTAACACCCTCTGACTTCTCTCGCTCTCTCTGTGTTGGCAGCGGTCCCAACGATCACGTGTTCGTGTACTTCACTGACCACGGAGCGCCGGGAATCATTGCTTTCCCCAACGACGACGTGAGCACTTTTCCACTTCCTGTTTCTGCTTGATGCACCACACTGAACCCTCTGCTGTTCAGCTCCTCCCCTCAGACCAGCATCTATGGAGCTAGATTTGTCTCAATAATGTTTGTGGGAACAGAAAAATAATCTGTGTTAGTTTTCGGATGATCGGTCCTTTAGTTTGATCCAGAAGAACATTTTTAATTCCCCTTTTGCCCTCTCTCTCTGCAGCTGAGTGCCACAGACCTCCAGGACACCATCAAATACATGCACGAGAAGAAGAAATACAAAAAGGTACGCAGCACAAATGAATCCGTAGATCTGCTTTCTTCACATCTGTGCACTCAGTGGCTGCACAGCTGCACAATTTGGTGCATCACAATACAGGTTTACTGCTTAAAGTTCAACTTTTAAGAGTATTTTCTTTGCACTCACAGCATAAAGGGCTAATTCCTTGATGTATTTTATCATGCAGGTCTATGTAATAAAGGATAAATGAACATTATACGTTGTAAAGGTTATTAAATTGCTGTATTGATTTGCATGTAATCATCATCATGTTGTATTTCTGAGCAAAAGCAGGTCCAAACAGTTCAAACAAAGAAGTCCTTCATACAAAAACACTGTATTTGCATATGATAAGAAACTGTTTTATGCAGGTATGCTTATTTACCTTTCTTGCACAGCGTTGAATATGAGTATTGAATCCACTCTCCTGCCTGTACGGTGATATGAATCTGCAGCTGTTAGCTTAGCTTAGCACAATGAATGGTACCGGTAGGAAACAGCTAGCATGGCTCGATCAGAGAGTAACTAAAATCCAGACGTGTGTAAATCCCTTTATAATGACCTGTTATAACGTCTAAAGGTCGGAGATGAAACCCAGTCATGTGAGTGCGACTCTAAAAACGTGTCTTTTTGCTGGCAGATGGTTTTGTACATCGAGGCATGTGAGTCCGGGTCGATGATGACCGACCTGCCTGCTGACATCGACGGTGAGTTCAACTTCTAACCTCTTCACACACTTCCAGTCCAGTTAATAAAACCTTCATTAATCAATAAAAGATGAGTTTCCTTTCCCCGACATGAACTTGTCCTCACATTGTTAAACCCTCACGTGATTTATTTTCCAAGATGAAGTGCCTTTCTTTAACGCCTGCAGTGTGCGGTGTGTGGTGTGTGTGGTGTGTGGTGTGGTGTGGTGTGTGGTGTGTGGTGTGTGGTGTGTGTACTTAAACACTGAGGTCAGCATTATGGTGTGTGTGAGCAGTGTGTCATGTGAGGAACACAGGAGGTGAATCACGTTTTTACATCCCTTTTTTATATAAAACACTTTCCTCTCAAAGCAGACTGTATTTAATTTAGGACAAATTACCCAAAAAAGGAAATCTGATAAAAATAAATCATTTTGAATAATCAGAAACACTAAATATAACATTGCTAATAAATATATATTGAGAGTTAATATATATATAATATATTAGGTATTTGACTTGTAAACAAACAACTACATATATTTATTAAAGAATGAATAGTTATTCAATGTCTGTTATTTTATTATTGGTTTATGAAATTATAGTTTGCATTACAGTTCATAAGAGACAATAACAATTAAAGCAAATATTTATGGACACTTGGTTATTGCCATAACATTTATTTACTATATTAAGTATTTCTGTATGATAATAAACTCAAAGACGCTCCATTAAAGCAGAATGAATCACAGAATGAATCACAGAATGAAAGCTGGACAACAAACCAATCCAAAAGTGGTGTTATATCTCATCTGAAGCGTGTTTCACCATGCTGTACAAAGCATTTATCCACCATTCAAACTGCTTTTATATCCAGATAATGTTTATACTAATCATTACAAACAGATTCATGTAGAATGTGTCAAAATGAAGCATAAATGAAGAGCTGTTTTCTCCCGTCTTTGACAGAAATGAGAGAATATTCTAAATGAACTTGGGATGAAACTAAAACATTTTTTCCTGAAACACATTAAAAGTGAAGAAGCTCTGACACCGAAACGTCACTAATTGATATCTTTTTGGCTCGATCGTCAGCGTGCAGGAGTTCAATCACAGCTCTGTCTCGGTGGACCTGCTGGTGAATGCTCATTCTCTTCCCATCTCCCCCAGTTTAACCCGGGGACATGTCTCGCTCTCTCTCTCTGTGTTTCAGTTTACGCCACGACGGCGGCGAACTCCCACGAGTCGTCCTACGCCTGCTACTACGACGAGAAGAGGGACACCTACCTGGGGGACTGGTACAGCGTCAACTGGATGGAGGACTCCGACGTGGTGCGTGCTTTTCTGTCCGACAGCGTTTTTCATTTGAGGTTAGGATGGAAAGAAGGCACTTCCTGTGAGGGTTTTCACAATAAAAGCTCAGTAGGTGTTTGGAAGTTGTAGAGATTAACTGTGACAGATTTAAGAGATAAATCAGATCTAATAACCATCAGAAAGGAAGCTGAATTAGATGCACCTTTGCACATGAAGCAATCAATCCTTCTAAGAATTGTCTTTGAGGGTCGAGAAGGACTTAAATCTGATAGTTACACCAGAGGCCTCAGCTGTTGATACCTGAAACCGTCCCCTGCTTCTGTTATAAGTACAGGATGTGTGTACTAATACTAGTGGACTGTATTTCCGTACAGTATTAAGCATGCAGCGATAATATTTGAACTTGTTTTTAATTCTGCAAAACTAAGCAAGCAACCCTGATCCCAGCCTTTACTTTAAACGTAGTTCACCTGACTTCACTTCCACAGAACTCCAACATTTTACATCAGACGCCTCCAACCTAAAACCCTTCTAGTGCTTCTGTTATAAGTAAAGGTATTTTGTAGGAATGCAAAGTAAAAATACTCCATTAAAGTTAACTGTGTTGAGGATGCAAAGATATAACATTTGACCCTCTTTGTTTGATTTCCTGCTGAACTAAGCAAGGAACCCTTTTCCAGTGCTCTGGACTTTCTATAACTCTCTGCAATAGCGACTCAGACTATATTCAGTCCGATAATGCTACATTCAATTCAGGATTTACTGTCCTGACATCTGGTGTAGAGAGGCAGGAACAGGAACAGGAAGTGCAACCTGTTTTAATTTGTAACCAGCTGGGTGAAACCTGAGAGCATCAGCTGCTCTACCATATAAACACAAACCGAAACAGAAGATTCAACTTCATTCCTTTCTTATTTTATGAACCGTTTGGGGATGTTTGTGTTTCCAGGAGGATCTGACGAAGGAAACTCTGGGGAAGCAGTTTAAGATCGTGAAGAGCCACACCAACACCAGCCACGTGCAGCAGTTTGGAAACAAGGTGAGAGGAAGAGGAGGGGAAATGTGGAGTGAAACACCCGTCCTGAGAGAGAAACTTTAATATATTTATACTTCTGTCGCTGCTGGGTCTGTCTCCTGGGAGTGGCTTCAGTAGTGTCTTGATTTGAAGTTACAGTTCATTTCTAGTCCTTAAACCTTCATTATCTGGTGCTCCTAGTCTGTAGGTTAACCGTGTGTAGCGGCAGTTTGTACTCAAACCGCTCAACCAAACAGACAACAATCTCTTGACGGCCACCGAACGACCTCCAGATCTTGCCCCCAGTCCCATGCACCCCCCCCCCGCCTCTTGATGCCTGTCAGCCGTTCCCCCCTTGGCCTCCCTGCAGAACACAGACCCAGCACACGGATCCCTTTACTGTTTACTCAAATCACTTCTAAGATATTAAAAACAAATCAATAAAAACCTCAGATATTAGAGGCTCTTATTTTGGGACTGATCCTGAGCTTCCTCCCCTCTCTCCACAGACTCTGTCCCACATGAAGGTCTTCGCCTTCCAGGGGAACTCAAAGTCTGGCGTGCGGTCCGCCCCCCCAATGACCCTGCAGCCCGTCGCTGACAAAGACCTGACGCCGAGCCCCGACGTCCCGCTGGCCATCCTGAAGAGGAAGATGATGGTGTCCAACGACATCCAGGAGGCCCGGGGACTCCTGATGGAGATCAACTCCCACCTGAAGGTGCTCACACTCCTGCCTGCAGATCTGATCCCCCCTGCACACACTCAGTGTATAGTGGTGTGTGAACATTTGTGTGTGTGTGTGTGTGTGTGTGTGTGTGTGTGTGTGTGTGTGTGTGTGTGTGTGTGTGTGTGTGTGTGTGTGTGTGCAGGTGAGGGAGATGATGGCGGAGACGATGCGCCACGTGGTGGAGAGGGTGACGGGGAACCGGCTGAAGACGGAGGAGGTCCTGAACTCCAGATCTGATCTGACCCAGAGCCAGTGCTACATGTCCGCCCTCACACACTACAAACACACCTGCTTCAACTGGCACAGGACGGAGGTACGCAGTCCTCTCGGCACCAAAACTCAATATTTATTAAACAACAACTGAGTGAAATGTTCTTTGACCCGGTTCTTCACTCAGGAGACGGCACAGATTTCATCTGACTCTAAACTTTAAAACAGACGAGTAAAATATAGTTCGAAAAATCACAACTTTTACAAAACTTCTCTTTATTTTTGTTGATAAATGAAGAGAAAACTAAGCATTATGGTCTGTTTCCTTTCTCTTCTGAGGACTATATTTCCAATGAGGCTTTTGTCGACTAAACCTAACGTAGTTTACTTGACAAAGGAAATATTAAAGAGAGAAAAATCATCAAAATCGTTGAAAGAAATGAGGACCTAAATATTAAAAACTGTATTTTTCTACAAATAAACTTTAGTTAGAGTGACTAACTTTAGTTAGAGTGACTAACTTTAGTTAGAGTGAACGATAAAGACGAGAATAACTGATATTTTGGCTGAAATTCAATTTGCAATATAATTAGAATTGCTAAAACCATTTTTACTAAAGTAGTTATTACAAAATCTAGACTGAAAGGGAGTCTTAAATGTCTCTTTATACTAAATGTTGTTTCACATATCTGGACTACAGCACAGGGACCCTCTAACAGAAAGAAACAAGGATTTTTTTAGGGATTTTTTTATTTAATCTGATTTATCTAAATGTTTTTCATCCTCAAAAACTAGAATAATTAACAGTCGACTCATTTATTCTGCAGCCTTATTAAATCATTTGGTTTTAGTTCTACATTAGTGTCAAATACAGACAGAATGTAAATTCAGGAGGAGGAAACGGCGACCTGAGAGTACACCTGCAGTCCTTAAAGTATTAAAGGACGGGGGTTTTATTCAGGGTTCTTTATCCTAAATTGATCGTTACTTAATTGAACATTCAGAAAGATGTTTCCTCTCCTTTTTCTCTGGAACTGTTTGACCTTTTCACAAACACAACCAGGGGAAATAAACTCCGGTCTTTCATGTTTTAATTCCTCATGCGATGTTTCTGTGTTTCAGTTTGAGTACGCCCTGAGACACCTGTACGCCCTGGTGAACCTGTGTGAGAGAGGATACTCTGCAGACAGGTACGCTCCACTGAACGCCGAATAAAACACTTTCTGTTGGTTTAATACGTTTGGGTTTTTGGTATGTAATTCTTCATAAAGCTACACAACATTTTAAGGTTTGATACTGAGGAAAAATCCACATCCAGGAGTTTATTCGACTAACTTTGTCTGTCGAAATCTCCTATATCATCACTACATGACGCCTCATTTGCATATCTAAAGTTTACCTGTCAGAGAACTTGTGATATAAAAGATAATTGTCAAAGTCCACTTTATTGTCAAAGTTTCCACATGTTAGACATACAGAACATTGAAATACCGCTTCTGGCAGTCCCACAAAGATAAGAGTGTAAAAAAATAGGTGGGTAAAAAGGGGTGTACTAAAAACTGAGTAATATATACATATGTTGGACACCATCAACACAGTGTGTGACGGTAGTGCAGGTAGGTCTTTTTCAGTAGCAGCGGAGAATAGAAAGTGACTGGTGCTGGATGAGGGACGGGTGTGTGAGGGAGGGGGATTCATGTCCTGGTACATTTCCATTGACGCAGCGGGAAAGGTGGGTGGGACCGAGGGCGGAGAGGTCATGGTGTTAACGTCAGTGATGAAGGTGGGAAGTTTCATGATGATATGTTTAGGTTAGAAAAAGTCCCTATTCACCTGCAGATTTCCCCGTAAGAAGACAAAGGAATATCTGATCATTGGGTTAGAAGTTGAATATTTGATCCTGAAATTGTGTTTTTTTTTTCCTCTCTCTGCAGCATCCTCCTCGCCATGGACTCTGCATGTCATTTCAGCAAGTGAAAGGTTCTCTAAAAAACCTCAAACTGCTTCTTCTATCCCGGGAGAACCAGAGGAGCTTCTCTTTGCACTGCTTTACGAATTAATCCGACGTGGAGTCACCGTTTTATCAACACTTTTCATTTCGTTTTTACCTTGTGAGGTGATTCTGATTCTGATTCTGATTCTGATTCTGATTCTGATTCTGATTCTGATTCTGATTCTGATTCTGATTTGCCTGAGAACTTTTTAAACCTGTTTTATGATGAGCTGCACTACCACTGTAAAAAGATTGTGGATATTTTAGCCTTTTTAGGACATCAGATAGACGATTATAACATGGAATTCATGTTCCTTTCGTTTTGCTCTTAGCTTTATATGTGGTATGGATGATTGTACGGATGATTGGCCTGAGGACAACATACCGCTGAACAATGAATGTTTGCTGAACCTCAAGAGACTGTTGAACACTGGGATCTTGAAATAAAATCCAAAAACTGTAAAAAAAAAAAGCATGTTTTCCAATATTTCTTCTTCTCTGGACACTCAATGCCTCCTGCTATCATCCAATATTATCCAAATGACGCTTATATTTCCCATGGTGATATTCGTCACACCCTAACTGTAGCTAGTCTTCAGAAAAGGATGTGTATGGTATGTAAATAGATCTACTCGAGCATGTTTCCTGTGATTAAACCCCTTTTAAAGTGTCTGACAGACACACACATCCTCCGTTAGCATTAAACACTGTCAGCTTCATGAGGATGGTGGATCCCTGTGAGCGACATGGTGTATTTAAGAGGATACACCATGAATTTCCCCACGGGGATTAATACAAGTACATCTTATCTTATATTTCTTACTGTTAGAAGGATTTTTAAGCATATTTAATGTCAGATCCAAGAGGGAATCATGCTTGACACTCCTTAAAGCCTTTTCTACCATCTCTTTTATACAGCCTTTATTACATTTCAGCTCATTTAATGGGATTTTGTCAATGCAAAATCAGAAAGAATACACACAGGGCACAGTTTGAAATGACACAGGGTATTTACACCTAGTAAAATAGTATGACGTTTTGATATCTGAGTTTTTGCACCATGGCTTGTTAACAGAATACATAGACCGACCAAAAAAGGAGGAAACACCGGCACAAGGTAACACAAAATGTTCAGAAAGAGACAAAAAAAATAGACTATAAACAGATTAAAACAAATAAAATGAGATGCACGAGGAGACTCACAAATACTATGAAATGTTGCAAAGCAAAATCAAAGTGACACAAAACAACCACAGACACAAAAAATGATCAAAACAAGAGAAAAATTCCTCCTTCCAAGGGAAATTGGTAAGCTGCGCCATCTAGGGGTCACATGTCAGACTTACACCTAAGAATAAAAAAGTTATCATGGCGCTTTTATTTCATTTCTATTGTAAACAGCAAAAATATAAATATATTTCAAATATGTATATATTTAATGCCTAATTTAGTTATTTTATAGGCGTATTTATTTAATGAGAAATGAAATAAACTTTGACCTTTTTTTTTCAACGCAGCAGTGTGTGAAGGCTGACCGGCTGAGGTTACGGATGAAACGGTCACTGAGCTGAATGGTTCCCCTCGTTTAACTGAATTTTCTTTAGATTGCCTGACGGAACTTAATACCATTTTACATCTTTGTCTTGCTAATTTATTTTATTAACCGTAGTTAATTGCTTTATTTGTTCATCATGGTGGATAGAATTGTATTTTAGATTGAACTATACTTGAAATAAGACTTCGTTCGATGACTTTTAACCAGGCAAAGTATTCCGCTACCCATCCCCGTCGGACCAAGCTGTGACAGGGGAGGCGGCCTCTTTCAGTTCCAGCCCACCATGGATGTATAAAGCCCATAAAACAGGAAGAAATCCCGGCCGAAACCTGAAGACGTCCTGGTAGTATCAAAACACGACAGACTATTGAACATCCTTACTATAGAAAACAATTTATCGCAGAGAAAAAGCGTCTCGAGGACAGAAAACTGCTGTTTGAATTCAAACTGAAGCTCTAACGGCTGTTAGCTTCGTTAGCTTGTTTGCTAACTCTGACATAAATCCGGTTTGAGATTCTTCTACAGCTGGTTTAATTTTTGGATTTAAAGACAGCTTTTTAATTTCTACCATGGGATCCAGAGCGTCCACGTTACTCCGAGAAGAGGAGATTGAAGAGATAAAGAAGGAGACTGGCTGTAAGTTTATTCCTGTGTGACATTAGCTTTATATGTGTCGGATTTAACAGCTAGCATTCTTTCAGTAAACTCACTAAGATTAGATTTACTTTATTGATCCTAATTTGGGGGAAAAAAACAATAAAGTTAAACAAAATACGCAGAACAGTGAATATATATACATATCAACAATGAAGAATATATATATATATCTTGAATACACAGAATAAAGACAGTGTACATTATGCCTGTCCTGCCTATCAAACTCCTATTCGTGTAAACATTGAATACAATACACACTTTACCTTTGAGTTAGCAGAATACTTTACAGTTTGAAGTTAAATTGATATCTCAAGGAACCACCTGAAAACAATATAATATGATATAAATCTGTGAATACTAAAAAGGAAGTTGTGCTAATAGCATTTATTGCATGACTCATGGGTTTTATTGCACAAATACACACTCTAAAACAGACCATTTAGAGACCAATGAGCAAAAGTAGGTTTGCTTTCTGCTGGTCCTCTGGAGCTCAAGGAGACTCTCTGTAAGTGTATCCCTGTTAGACATTAGCTTTCTGCACATTGTGACATCAAGGCAACACAATCTAGTGTGTTTCTGTAGCTTAGACTGTCATTGGTGCTCAATGTAATGATGAGATGTGTCCCTTCTATTGTGAATGTGTATATACTTTCTGCTAAGGTTAGTTATATTATTGTATTTGTACCTGGTTTAAAACCATTTTTAACTCCTGCTCAAAAACCCTGCTGCTGTGTGAACATCCTTTCCTAGTTTGGGATAAATGAAATATCTATGCTAACATTCTTTCAGTAAATCCTTAACCAGTGAACTAAAAAGGAAGTTGCGTTAATCGCAGTTATTGCATGATTCTTGGCTGTGTATCTGGGTGGTATTGCACACTCTTAAAAAGACCACTTGGAGCTTAATGCGCTCCAGTATTTGGGTGAAAGTGGTTTTGCCTGAAGCACTGGAAACCTGTTATCTGCTGGTGGTTAACTCTCCCCCCTCTCTGGTGTCCCCCCCCCAGTCTCCCATAGTCAGATCACCCGCCTGTACAGCCGCTTCACCAGCCTGGATAAAGGAGAGAACGGCACCCTCAGGTGAGCCATCACACAAGAGAATAAACACTTTAAAACCAGCCGTGAGTTGGGGCTGATTCGGAGGGTCAGGAGACGGGTATTATTTTATTTTGGAGGAAAAATGTTGAAAGACAAGTGGGAAAAACGTATCGCTATGAAATAAATAAATAAGCTATGAAGGAAATCCAGAAAAACAAGGCAATAGATATATAAATGGAAGGTATTCAATTGAACGCCTCCGAAATACATATAGGTAGGTAGGAAAACATACTTTTTGTATACATCCTCAAATAAATAAACAAGAACATAGATCCATAATGAATATATAGACACAGATTATTCCTTATCGTTTTATATATTAAAATGTGTGGTAAAAATCCTCCTTAAAGCAATGAAAGTGTTTCCTTTTATTTACTGAACTTTATGGACTTTTATTTATGTGTTTGTTGTGATTCAAAACTACCTCTTTTATTGGTTGCCTAAAATCTTTGGGCTGCTTTTTAAATTGTATTTAAAGGAAACTGCCTGCAGGCTATTAATTCCTTTTTATTGGCCGTCTGTCAACATCAGGTAGAGACTTGTGGCGTTCATATCATAAAATAGCAGATGCATTATTATAACTAAGAAGAACAAGAAGTCCTATTTAAAATGGAACAAAAAGCTTGATTATTTCATAAGGGTTTCACTTATTTGGGCTTTATTTGATGTGTGTTGTATTCCTCCCTGTCTGCGCAGTCGTACCACATAAGGGATTTCCGACGCTGATAAACACAGGAATCCAAATTTGAATCTAATAGTGCAGTGATTGAATCGTCTTAGATAAAGGTCAGCCGCAGTGTGAACTCACTCTCAGATGTGGGATTGATAAAGCAAATCTTTATCCTATTATCTGATACCACAGTTAGTACTCAGTCGAGACCTCAGTGTGACATTTCTGTGGTTTGTGATTCACTTCCTGCTCTGGAGTCTGGAAAGAATCAGCAATAGGTGAAGAGACAGGTAATCATTAAAGCTGCTAACAGTCGTTTGGTGTTGCACAGGCTTTAGGTGTTTCCATATTTAGAGATCAGTGTCTAAAGCGTAAAGTAAAACTACATCCCACTACGGGAACTCAATCCTGTGAAGACGTTCTGTTTACGCAACACGCTCTCGGTTCTGCTTGTTCTCCGGTATTTTCAGTCGCCGCTCTCACACATTATTCTCAAGGTGACTTTCTTATCGTGCATTAGTTGCCAAAACACGCGTCTGTTCTGGCGACGGACCGACCGGGTTCACACAGAGTACAGAATGGAATGTTATGTTAACCGTTTTTAAAGTCCAGTATTCTCACACATCTCTTTATCGTCACTTCAGTCAGTAACATGTAGAAACAGCACTGTACATGTTCATGCCCACAAAAGGAAAAAACATGCAAATACAAAACTTACATTTAAAAAAACAAAGAAGTGCAGCAGGTATGGTTGGTCGGGTTACCCAGATGAAGTAAAACCAACAATCCTTCAATATTTCAAAAGTAAAAGCCTGTCTCTTTATTCGTTTGTCTCCTGGGATCTCGCACCAGACGCACGCTAAGCATTCAATAATCATAATCCAGATACAATCCAAGATAACAGCTGGAAAACCGGTGCTGATAAACATTTATGGCCGTAGCTATGAACTCATTTCCCCACCATTGAATTTATTGACACAATTAAGATGTGAGGATAAAGGCTTGAAGAGATGGGACAGTTCTGGGGTTTCATACCCTTGATGAGGCTCGAGTGGTATCCCTTTTTATAGACTAATGAATGAATTCAGTCATAAACAAGTTTGTTTTCCGTCCTTTTTGTGCGTGTATCTTCTCCTGTATTCATCTGCACGTCTGATTTGAAAGAAGAATAGCAGGGAGAGCTTTGTCATGTTTGGATCCCAGTTTAAGATCTTTCCTAATTGATGCAAGGTTTGAGTTGAACAATGTCTCTTTGGAAGTTGTTGATATTGATTTGCCATATTTCTTGTTGTCTGCAGCCGAGAAGATTTCCAGAGGATTCCTGAGTTGGCCATCAATCCTCTGGGAGACAGAATCATCAACGCCTTCTTCCCCGAGGGGTGAGTTAATGCATTTTATTTGAAGGCGCCTTTCTCGGCACTCGAGGACACCGTACATGATACACACACAAAGAGAATAAAAGGAATCAACAATGCAAGTAAACAATAAAAACAACAAGTTATCTGTTGTTGCGCTGTCTCACGCAGGACGGTGCATTTAGGTTTGACTCAGAACCACCACAGATCTGAGCCAGGCTCCAGCTGTGTCTATCCGCCAACTCTAAAGAAAGTCCTCTGGGTTTTTATTTCTGTATTTCCTGCCTCATTCTGTTTTATCAGTCCGTCGGAGGAAAGCCAGATGTTCCCAAACGTATCATTAAAAACCCAAAAGTCAGATGGTGTTTTATTTTTAGCCGCGGCTGGTAATGATTTCTGGAAGTCTTGTTGTTGATCTGGTTTTTCGGATGTTGTTTAACTTGAGGATAGAAGTGGAGCGAGGGTAAACGGTGTTGGGTTACGACTAGTTTGAGGTTCATTGTGTCGCCCTCAGATCGAGTGTAAAGGAAATCTGAGACGCCACAGAGCTGTATAGAAGGCCGTTAAATAGAATATAAATAAAGACTCAAAAACGTGAAAAATGAATAAAGACGATGTGTCTGTGTAGTTCAACGATGTGTTTCAATATTAATATATAAGGGCATTAATTCATTGAAGTCTCTTGAAATAAAGGTTGTCCTTTTTTTAAATCATATATTTTGAATTTAAATAAAATGTGTTTTTATTTATTCTTAAACTTTATTTTAGTCAATTAAAATATTTTAAAAGAAAACTTTAATAATCAGTCAATTTTCAATAAATACATTTCTAATTATTATAAAGAAGAAAATGTATATATTTGAAAAGACAGAAAATAAATACATTAAAACCTCTTGAATCATTTTAAAACAACCCTATGAAACTCTGTTCTATCTATTGAACTTCATTTATTTACAGATTGTTGCGACTATTATTATCTTTTGTCCTTTTTTATTTTGCTGTTTACTATTTTTCTCTGTCTCTCAGAGAGGACCAGGTGAACTTCCGGGGCTTCATGAGGACTCTGGCTCACTTCAGGCCCATCGAGGACAACGAGAAGAGCAAGAACGCCGCCGTCAGCGAGCCGCTCAACAGCCGGACCAACAAGCTGCTCTGTGAGTGACAGCACGGTCACGGGGGGGGGGGGGGGGGGGGTCACCATCACAGCGTGTCACACAGTGAGGTCACTCTGTCCGTCCTGACTCTTTTACTTTTATTTTCCCAGTTGCTTTCCGACTGTACGACCTGGACAGAGATGACAAGATCTCCCGGGATGAGCTGCTGCAGGTGAGAGGACCGCTGAGTCCCTGCGTGTGTGTGTGCGTGTGTGTGTGTGTGTGTGAGTGTGAGTGTGTGATTGCAAATGTGCTTTTCCTTCAAGGAAATCTTTTGTTATTGCCTCTTGAAATATTTGCTTTTGACTCTGTTGAACAAAAGCTGTTGTGCAATATCTAAGTGAAGTGCTCTGCTGTGGGTGAGCAGACTTCGCCCTGAGCTGATAGTGACGTGATTTCTCACCTTAACTTCAGGCTCTCCAGACGCTCCTGTGTTTTGCCTCACTGCGTCTTATTTGTTGTCACATCTGACCTGGGTTTGTGTGACATTGTGCGACCTGTAATTGCTGTAAGCTCGGGGTTTAATGACTCAGACACACGTCTCTTGTTTTGCGCAAAACACTTGTGTAGCCGACTCTGTGTGACGGCCAGCCTCAGTACCGCTGCCTGTATTCAATCTCTACAGTCGTGTGTGTTCAACCATAATTACTACAAATGATCCTGTCATACTGTTGGGCAGACATCAGGACCATTACTCATGTTGTTTCATGCCTCTTGTTCCCCCCCCAGGTGTTACGGATGATGGTGGGTGTGAATATCTCTGACGATCAGCTGGGCAGCATCGCAGACAGAACCATCCAGGAGGCGGACACCAACGGAGACAACTCCATCTCCTTCAACGAGTTCATCAAGGCACGGTTCACACAAAGCTCTCTGTTTTATTCATCCTCAGGGCTTCGAGTGGAGGATAACAACGTGCCGTGCTATTTGAAGCTTCTGTGGCATGAATCAAAGTAACACACACATGGGATTTGCTTTGGTGTTTGATGGTGCAAGAGGAACAAAGAGAGCTAGTATAGGACTTCCACTTGAAGCCAGTATGTTTCCACAGTTGCAGATAAGCTTACATTTATATAATTACTGTTGTGTTATTTGGTGAATTACATTCTAGACTTGTGATCCAAACACTTCCTATATAACTCCTGAGCGTTATCAAGTCAAAAAGCATTCATCAAGAAAAGGATGTACGTTATCACTTTAATAGTAGGTAGGCTCTGTTGTGATTGGTCAACTGCTTAGTGATGTCCCGCCCCTTTTAGCCTATTGTGTACAATTTGTTGGAGCGCTAGCCAATAGGCGCTCGAGTGTTACATAGTGATGTCACTACACGCAGAGGGAGACCAAGCCTGTATTAACCACAGAACCATGAATTAGTTTTTATACAAACACAATACTGTGTGTGTGTGTGGTGTGTGGTGTGTGTACACTTATCAGCCTGAGTCTATCAAACATTCCAGAACTCTCAGACATATTAACGAACCTCTCCCGTTCCCTTCCCCAGGTCTTGGAGAAGGTGGACGTGGAACAGAAGATGAGCATCCGGTTCCTGCACTAAACGGCTGCTGTTTCGTGTTTTTGTTTTTATTTTATTTTGAGCAGAGCTTCAACACGCGGGTTGAAGCCAGACCTCCCAGCGGGCCACACTACCAGAACACGCTGTCGCCGGGTAGATCACCTCATAGATCCTGTACACAAAGGGAAGAGTCACGTGCCTTGGGTTGTTTTATGCAATGTGTCGCCGTGTTGTTGGGACCATTATTTATTAGAAAACATTTAGAGGGTTCCACTTCTCACAGGAGATTTATTTTCTAGGTACGATAACGCGTTCACTAGCTCATACATGTTGTGTCTTTGTCTCTATAAATATGCAACGGATTAACGTGTAACCTGTGTGATTCCACGTGAAAACAGACGCTGTTTTTAATGCTAACATGACTCCTTATCTGCGACGGCCTGAGTTTAATACTCGATGTGAAGCTGGACACACGTTTTGTGTTGGACTCACTGAAGTGCCATGGTTTGGTTCTCCTGCGTCACTGAAGATCTCAACAGTGAACCATGTTTGTGAATTATTGTTCTCATAATCTAGCTACTGCCAGTAGATTGTACCTGTAGGATTTAACCAAAGTGAGTTCCATGCTATTTGAAGCTCCTGCTGGATCTAGAACATGTTAATTAACCTCTCGTTAACCGGGCTATAGTGGGTCTTCCCTGATACTTTGAATTGGTATCTCCAGATTTAGCTGCCAATGGCCTGATTTAAAAAAAGTGTTAACCCCTTATTGAGTCTCCTGAGAGCCCTGTGGTGGAGAGGGGGCTGTTAGAGGTAAGACTACAAACAAGTACATCCAGAATAGTGCTTAATGCATTTATGATATCAGCTGCTACGGAAAAGATTTAGGACCAGGCATAACGGTGAAAGCATCTCAATATTTCCCCCCGTGTCTGGCCGCTAACACCGTGTTTAAATGTTGACGTCCGCACTGCCTCAACATTCAACTCATTTCCCCATTTCTCAGTTCCAGCTGCTTTAGAGAACCAGATGCTTTAGAGAACCAGATGCTTCTATAATATATATTTTCTGTACAGGCCAAGTGTGACTTTTAATCCTTAAAGTGAGTTTGTAAAATCATCCCCCTGCAGCAGCCGCCTGCAGGAAATACGATGTATTGATCATTATGTGATTAGCAATCAGATATGATTCACATGTTATGTGATGTTGGTATTATCTACAGTAATTCATCATTTCGATTTGAATAAAATGAAGTGCCATGCTCGCTGTGTGTCAATGGTTTCCCTTTGTGTCTGCTCTGTCCTTATTTTGGACACTTATTTGTCTTAAAAAAGGTGATTTTGGTGCGTGAACAAATGTATAAAATATATAAACGCACTAACAGATGTACTGAATGTGAGATGTTATACTTCAACTAACATAAAGGTCATGATCAATAAATATTGGTTTTGATTAATTGTTATTTAGTCTATCATAGGTACGAAAATATGTAGACATGTAACTAAAGTAACTAATTTAAATATCTATAGAATATAAAGTGGACAAAAACCCAGTAGAATAAGAGGTGTGTCCCCTGTGGTGATACAATGCTGCATTGATTAGTCATTAGGTCACATGGAAGCTATTGAAGACCATAAAGACTTTAAAACTAATATTCCTATCAAACACGAAAAAGCCTGTATTTTATAATCTTCTTAAACCACAAAAAAAATACAGATAGACGAATTTAAAATACTTGTAAAAAAAAGTGAATGAAATAAGAATTGCGTCCGGGGCGGGCTTTGTAGTTTGATTGACAGGTCTGCTGACCAATCCCCGCCCACTCCTGTTGTCTCGTAGTGATAGAGCAGCAAACATGGCGTAGAGCGGAGGGTCTGCAGAGACGGGGCCGAGGGGAGCTTCTCCTCTCCGGGCTGAAAGGAGGGAGGAAAGGGGGCCCGACCGACGGTGTTCTACGGTGGAATCTTCTCTGAGTATCCCCTCACTTGGCACGGCTTCTGTCCTTGCAGTTAACCCGGTAAGACGCCCGGTTCTGCGGACCTGAGTGTGTGAGCGTAGAAGAAGAAAGGCTTTGTTTACCTGCTGCAGCTGAAACACCTGCATCACCACACCAAGGTCAGTGCTGTGAACCATCCGAACCAGCTCTACTTCAAACCTTTCTGCGGGTTGTTTCCTATTCAAAGACCGGGCACTGTGTTTCACGAGCGTTTCATTAATTATGCTGCTATCTAATTTACCAAAATGAACCTTGTGTAGAAAGGATTGCTAGGTATGTGTGTATTTTAAGTCACTGTCATTCTTTTCTGTAGCTGCTCCCATTCCTTTGTTTAAATATTAGTGGGTGAACACACAGAATAACCATTGTGATAAGATGTTTGATAGAATAAAAACAACCTTCTTATTACGCTGGAAACTCAAAATCACACACAATTGATAAACAGTGTGTAATACAGGCAGTACAAATGGAATAGCAGAAAGAGAAAAACTAATCTAAGTAAATTAATTAGAAAAGTAAATTACAACAATATACAAACAAAGAATCCATATTTTAGATTTTTTTATGTATATTTCTGTTGTTTTCTGTGTTTTAAATCACATTTCCAAGTTTTTGACCGAAAGTTGGATGAAACTTGACATTTGAAGATGTTGTCTTGGATTTTAGGATGTTGCATCTTGTATTTTTCCACCTTTTTTGACCTAAATGAATCCGGTCATTAAGAAGTAGATCTTTAGAAGACATCATCCTCTTCTCTTTCAGCTGCTCGGCTTAAGAGGAGATCAAATTTACACATTAATAAAAAATAATGAAGGCCTTCTGTGTGGATTTATATTCTAGGATGGTTTCTCCGGTGAAAGCCGCTGAAGCGCAGGACTGGAGGAACATCTCATCTCAAATCTGCTCCATCAGCCGGACCCGGACCCGCAGACCTGGGGAGGGATTTTTGGACGTCTCCTTCCTGCTGTCGCTGGGACACTGGCCTTCTCTCCTCCACCCCTCAAGCCTCAGTATCAGCCCGGTTCTGCAGCCTGATGACCGGGACGTCTGCTGAGACAGTGGGATCCCATCATGCACTCTGTCTGCGTCTACATGCAGCCAAATCCTGGCTTTGCAGTCCCTAAATATGCTCCATCATTTGGGTGTTTCTTGTCAGATTTGGCTGCATGTAAACACTCCCTGAATACGTATTTTCTCCCTCCTGGGATCAAAGTGAAGACACAAGATACTGTAGCATAGATCAAGGCCTGTGATTTACTCAGACTCATAGGGTGTTTTATTTCATTTAGTACACTACCTCATCGCCACAACTAGTCCAGTGAGATCAGTACGAGCCTCCGGATGGCTGTCAGCACCACAGCAGTTATACTGTGTTCCCGGGTTCATTTACTTTAAGGGACGTTGTTGACAGACGTTATTTACTTTAACTTCTTCAAATATTTTAAGGAGAACTCTCAAACTGTGGTCTCCATATGCATCTGTCTTTAGTGTAAAGTCTGCAGGTGAATTAAGAAGATTTAAGAGATGGAATTGGCAGTATTCCCCTCAAACGCAGTCAGATTTTCTTCCCTTATTAATCCCATTTCTGGTCCTTCAGGCTTCCTTACATTTTTTAAATTGCAAATAAGTTCATAAATCAAAAAAACTGGTATTAAAATGTATTAAATGAATCCATTTAAATAGAAAAAGAGCTCAAACATGGGAAGTATAGTTTGATCAATTGTTCTTTTCTCATTATCTCCAAATAATAAGAAACATCCATTTAAAAAAAGCCAAACAAATGCCTCTGAAGGTCACGCAGATGAAGGGAAATGCATGTATGGTTATTCTAAAAAGGTGATGAGGAAAAGAGGAGCATTAAGAATGAATTATATTTTATATATTCATTTATAATATTTGGTCTTATCCTGGATATGTCACCGTTTTTGCTCTCGTTTAGGACTTAGGAGCTGCAGGAAAGACAGATTTAATCCTTTGCTTTGACACTAAATAACCCAAACATATCAAACTGTAAGTCCAGTAAGCAGAGAGGAGCCTCTTCTGAAGGAAACCCTGGTCCCATTTTCCCCGTTTAGTTTTATTTGTATATGAAAAAGGCAAAAAAAAATACTACCGGGATTTGTGCAATATTTGATCCTGACTGTCATGTTGTTGACCAAACTGTATATTGTAAACAAAACAAGTGACGAGTTGTTTGAAAGCAACAAAATCACCAATGTCTTCCATTAAGATTTGTATAGAGTCATGAGCATCAGCTTCTCCAGCGGTGCGGACCTTATCGTAGCCGTGCATGACCCGTAGTGACGCTCGCTTCCTGGGGAATCAACATCCAGACTGACGAGGAGATCAAAACCACGTCAGTAAAATAAAGAAAAAACACCTTTTTAAAATCGGCCACGTCTAGATCCTGCTGAACCATTAGACGAATGCAAAGTCTCCTCGGGTGTAGACTTAAAAAAAGTGTGATTTTAGGTGGAAATGCTCCTTATAACGAGTGCTTTCTATCAGACCTGCTGTAGCAGAAATGATATCCATGCATGCTTGAGGGTTAAAATAATAAGGCATTTGTGACGCAGAAAATCTCCTTAAATCGAATCTCTGACGTGGTGGAGAAATGCTAGATTTGGATATAATCTTTAGGGTTTTAGTGCTAGACTTTAATCATCATGTTATTGTACATAATACCTCATAGTTTCGGGATTCAGAGCGAGATATTTTAATCCATAAAATTGTATTTGATTATAGGTTTTAGAAGCAATAACCTACAATAATGCATGAGTTTAGTGCCAGGGTGTACGTGTTAAAGGAGGGTGTAATGCCCCCCCTCCTGTGTAGCATTATATTTCCTTTTTATTATAATTATTAAAGGCGAGTTGCATAATATCCGGCTTTAGAATACAGTATCACTAATGAAGGCTTGGGATGCTTCCTGCAGAACACGTGAGGACACATGTAGCATCACATATCACAGACTTCTATTTTTCCCTGTTTTTTCTTAACACCAGAGTACATGAGAGATGCTTTAAAGAGGCCCTATCATGCTCTGATGTTCAGAAAGATCTTTATTTCTCTCATACTGTCGCTCTCTTTTCACCCTCTGTCTGAAACCAGAGTCCACTCTGCTCTGATTGGTTAGCTGGTCGGCTCCGTTGTGACACTTAGAGCCTATCACGCGCTCCTATTGGTGTAAGAGCACCGTGTTTCGTGGTGATGTAAACACAGGAGTCCGATGGAGGCGTTTCAGGCACAAAAACCACACAGCAGGAGAGGGGAACCCCAAAGTGCTTAATGGGGCCTCTTTAATTATACATCTAGTAGCATTTTCTAAATCCAACCCCTTGATTTCAGTACCTGTGGTTGCAGAGGTTTCACTGACTGAACTTGAAAAGCACTTTCTCTCGATGTACTGACTTGCACTGTCGTCATCCTGTCTCTGAATACTGTGTTCTAAACATACCGCTCTACACGGGGATTTATAATCACACTTTATATCAACAAGTAGGCGTCTAAGCAAGCTTGAGTATACGGGGGGTTTAAAAAATATGCATGACTTAGAATAACGAATGATTTGTATTGCATGCAATAATCCGACTCTGTAATGTGGATGAGTGTAACTAGGCGTTTGAGATGTTCTGTGACAAAGAGACAACCTGGGGACGGTTTGTTTGACACAACAGCATGTGGAAGAAGCTTTTTACTGACTGAACTGCACCAAAAAACTGAAGATATACCTTATAACACTCCCTGTTGTGTCAAACAGGACCACCGTGCAGCTGGAGTCACTGCTCAGCCTTCTGTTCCCACGAAAAGAATAAACTAAAGTTTGATTCTCGATGACATTACTGTAGAAACTATGCACTCCAGAGGGAGGAGATGGGCATGCTTGTTACGTGTGAGCCTTTTGTCTGGTTTTGTATTAACACAAAAAAAGAAATCTGTATCAGAAATTCAGCAATAAAATGCAGCATGGTGCCAACAGGACGTCTGCGTGTCCGTGATTACACGTTGTCTTCATCTGAAGCCTCTCCAAAAGTCAAGATGCATGCTCTCAAACTAAATACTACTACTCGTGAGGATGAGTGTTGACCTGGCCAGGAGGGAGTTAGCTTAGCATAAACACTGGATGTAGCATAAAAAACATCACCTAAAAACCCAATGAAACATTCATTATTGCTGCGTGTTTAAACCCTTTACAGAAGTGAAGGTGTGTTCTATTGCCTTTATTTACAGAACAGGATGTACAACAAAGATAGAGACAAAACAGGACAGATGCTATCACAAGTGAACCCTTATGATCTCTCTCTATATAAATATATGTGTTTCCAAAAACTAGAAAGCACGCTCACAATTTATAACGTTAGGAAATTGTCGTTTCAAAGCGCTTCCATTTTCTGAGTGAGTCCAACATGTGTTAATGCACGTGCCGTCCCAAAACAGATTCAGGGATGGAAACAACAGACAGGAGTGCTGCACTACAATACCCACAATGCATCTGCAGCATACAAAGTCCACAATCTGCAGAGCTTTATTAAATGAGTGAGCAAGGCTGAGAGAAAGGCCTGCATTACAGACGTTTGTAATAACAATTTACAACACAAACACGTCCGGAGGTTTCCAGACGGATTAAAAACTCTGGCTGACAGACACCCCGCTGTTAGACAGTCTGCTCTGACATAGTGACAGCAGATCCATCTGCGCTTCAACCTCCTGCTGCATCTGCGGTAGAAACAGATGTGTGTTATCAGTGAAAGACATTTCTTTTTGCACAATTTCTAGCCTGGACTTTGTTCTACACAGAAGTCCTGAAAACATGGAGGCTTAAAGAAAAACTCTTAACGCTTTTAACCTCAATTAACAATTAATCAATTAACCTCAATTAAGACATTGAACTGTTTCAATTTACCAGATCAGATAACCAGTGAAACGTCACGTCTAGGATGCACTGAGCACTGTTGAGTCTCACCTGGTCCATGCTCGCTCTGAGGTGCTTCATCTCAAAGGTGAGTGAGGAGGCGTTCACCATGGCGCTGCGTTTCAGGATGTAACTGCAGAGGGGAGACAGGAAGTGAAACCAGCTATCACTTCTGGGGGGTGCATGTTTAATCCAAGAAACGTAAATACAACACAGCAGTATCCAGGTAAACAACAACCTTAATCAGGCCTGATTTTAATGCAAAGAATTGTCACTAAGCAGGAACAAAACTCAAAGACACAGGCGGAGGTCCTGGTCCAGGCTCTGGTCCTCTCACACCTCCGACCTCTACAGCTAATTCAGAATGCTGCAGACCGACTTGTGTTCAACCTCCCCCAGTTCTCCCTCACCTCACCTCACCTCTCCTCCCTGCACTGGCTGCAAGAATCCGCTTCAAGACACGGTCAAACCATACACTCCACCACATGCACTTGGCTCTGCATCAGCCAATCAGCTTGCTAATCCCTCACTGCGAAGTGGACCCAGCCCCCCCCCGTACAAAGACACCCTGTTTCCCACTGATATCAGGAAAGCAGAGAGTCTATATATCCTCCGTTGCAAACTGAAGACCCTTATGTAATGTCCCAAACACACAAAGCTGAGCAGAAATGCTCTGTGTTTCGTCTCTACGCTGATCTTTTAAAAAGCCACTCCCTTGTTTATTTGAGGCCGCAGTAAACACAGAAGTGAATCTGCTCACCAGGTGATGTTTGTTTTGTGCAGCAGGAACATGGAGCGGACCGCAGCCAGACCGGGCGGAGAGGAGTGGATCACTGAACCCACGGCGAAGCGGCAGCCTCTGCACTTCAGAGAGCTGTAGATGCTGAGAGCAAACACACTGCGGTGAAGACAAACAGGAAGCTGGGAGATAGGAAAACAAACACATCCTTCGGTCACGTTACTCACCAATCCACCATTTCCCCTTTGGATCCCGACTTCATGGTCTCACTGACCACAACGTCACCGGTTACTCCTGAAGGGAGAGGAGCAGAACAGTGTGGATTAATATGGTATTATAGAGTAGCACCACAATACAGATTAAAAGCAGGACAGGTTGAAAGAGATCTCAGTTAAAATCACAAAATAAAGAATCAATTTAAAAGTTAAATAATACAAACAAATACAAACAAATACAAACAAATACAAACAAATACAAACAAATACAAACAAATACAAGGCTAACGCATGGAGTTAAAATAACAGAACAAAAGACCTTCATATTAATAATAAATAATAATAGTATCACTAAACAATTCATACATGTACATATAATAAAATATAGCATTAAATAAAACCTGTTTATGTAATCATATTTAAAATAATATTAATCAAATAAATACATAAAATAAAATAAAGTTAAAGAAACATTTCAATAAAATAAAAACAACAGTGTTGATTTGTAAAACATGCCAGGTAAAGAGTTAGCAAAAGGTAAAGACAACATTTCATTTGTGCAAAGTGCAGCAGGTTCTCCATCAGATATGAAATAAATCAGACTGTAGTTCACCTGCAGTAAATCCAGCAGCTACCCTGCAGTATACAAAGCATTCAAACTAGCTGCACCTTTACCAGCTCTGAGAACACTTTAATGATCAATCATTATAAAACATATCAGAGATATTATTCTGAAATGGACCAATCAGACAATGACTACTTTTACTGTCGCTACTTTAAGTACATTTAGAGGAGAGTACTTTCTACTTTCACTGGAGGAACATTTAGAATACTTTCACTGTGACAGAGTATTCCTACACTCTGGTACTTCTACTTTACTCAAGTACAAGACCTGAGTACTTCTACTTTACTCAAGTACAAGACCTGAGTACTTCTACTTTACTCAAGTACAAGACCTGAGTACTTCTACTTTACTCAAGTACAAGACCTGAGTACTTCTACTTTACTCAAGTACAAGACCTGAGTACTTCTACTTTACTCAAGTACAAGACCTGAGTACTTCTACTTTACTCAAGTACAAGACCTGAGTACTTCTACTTTACTCAAGAACAAGATCTGAGTACTTCTACTTTACTCAAGTACAAGACCTGAGTACTTCTACTTTACTCAAGTACAAGACCTGAGTACTTCTACTTTACTCAAGAACAAGACATGAGTACTTCTACTTTACTCAAGTACAAGACCTGAGTACTTCTACTTTACTCAAGTACAAGACCTGAGTACTTCTACTTTACTCAAGTACAAGACCTGAGTACTTCTACTTTACTCAAGTACACGACCTGAGTACTTCTACTTTACTCAAGTACAAGATCTGAGTACTTCTACTTTACTCAAGTACAAGACCTGAGTACTTCTACTTTACTCAAGTACAAGACCTGAGTACTTCTACTTTACTCAAGTACACGACCTGAGTACTTCTACTTTACTCAAGTACAAGATCTGAGTACTTCTACTTTACTCAAGTACAAGATCTGAGTACTTCTACTTTACTCAAGTACAAGATCTGAGTACTTCTACTTTACTCAAGTACAAGATCTGAGTACTTCTACTTTACTCAAGTACAAGATCTGAGTACTTCTACTTTACTCAAGTACAAGATCTGAGTACTTCTACTTTACTCAAGTACAAGATCTGAGTACTTCTACTTTACTCAAGTACAAGATCTGAGTACTTCTACTTTACTCAAGTACAAGACCTGAGTACTTCTACTTTACTCAAGAACAAGACCTGAGTACTTCTACTTTACTCAAGTACAAGACCTGAGTACTTCTACTTTACTCAAGTACAAGATCTGAGTACTTCTACTTTACTCAAGTACAAGACCTGAGTACTTCTACTTTACTCAAGTACAAGACCTGAGTACTTCTACTTTACTCAAGTACAAGACCTGAGTACTTCTACTTTACTCAAGTACAAGACCTGAGTACTTCTACTTTACTCAAGTACAAGACCTGAGTACTTCTACTTTACTCAAGTACAAGATCTGAGTACTTCTACTTTACTCAAGTACAAGATCTGAGTACTTCTACTTTACTCAAGTACAAGATCTGAGTACTTCTACTTTACTCAAGTACAAGACCTGAGTACTTCTACTTTACTCAAGTACAAGACCTGAGTACTTCTACTTTACTCAAGTACAAGATCTGAGTACTTCTACTTTACTCAAGTACAAGATCTGAGTACTTCTACTTTACTCAAGTACAAGATCTGAGTACTTCTACTTTACTCAAGTACGAGATCTGAGTACTTCTACTTTTACTCAAGTACAAGACCTGAGTACTTCTACTTTACTCAAGAACAAGATCTGAGTACTTCTACTTTACTCAAGTACAAGATCTGAGTACTTCTACTTTACTCAAGTACAAGATCTGAGTACTTCTACTTTACTCAAGTACGAGATCTGAGTACTTCTACTTTTACTCAAGTACAAGACCTGAGTACTTCTACTTTACTCAAGAACAAGATCTGAGTACTTCTACTTTACTCAAGTACAAGACCTGAGTACTTCTACTTTACTCAAGTACAAGATCTGAGTACTTCTACTTTACTCAAGTACAAGACCTGAGTACTTCTACTTTACTCAAGTACAAGACCTGAGTACTTCTACTTTACTCAAGTACAAGACCTGAGTACTTCTACTTTACTCAAGTACAAGATCTGAGTACTTCTACCTTTACTCAAGTACAAGATCTGAGTACTTCTACTTTACTCAAGTACAAGACCTGAGTACTTCTACTTTACTCAAGTACAAGACCTGAGTACTTCTACTTTACTCAAGTACAAGATCTGAGTACTTCTACTTTACTCAAGTACAAGATCTGAGTACTTCTACTTTACTCAAGTACAAGATCTGAGTACTTCTACTTTACTCAAGTACGAGATCTGAGTACTTCTACTTTTACTCAAGTACAAGACCTGAGTACTTCTACTTTACTCAAGAACAAGATCTGAGTACTTCTACTTTACTCAAGTACAAGATCTGAGTACTTCTACTTTACTCAAGTACAAGATCTGAGTACTTCTACTTTACTCAAGTACGAGATCTGAGTACTTCTACTTTTACTCAAGTACAAGACCTGAGTACTTCTACTTTACTCAAGAACAAGATCTGAGTACTTCTACTTTACTCAAGTACAAGACCTGAGTACTTCTACTTTACTCAAGTACAAGATCTGAGTACTTCTACTTTACTCAAGTACAAGATCTGAGTACTTCTACTTTACTCAAGTACAAGATCTGAGTACTTCTACTTTACTCAAGTACAAGATCTGAGTACTTCTACTTTACTCAAGTACAAGATCAGAGTACTTCTACTTACTCAAACACACGATGGAGTTCACACACTCCCCACACACACTCAAGGAATCCCCCAGCACGGTGCTGCACCGCAGACAGTGGAGGGTCATCCACTGTGTGAGTCCTTCCTCTGCACCCGTCTTCTCTGCATGGCGGTATAAAACAGAGCCATCAAACTCCATCGTTATTCAGTGTTTACAGTTTTACAGAGCCTTGTTTCCCTCCTGTGGATTTCGAAAAACCTTCTTCTTCTTTGGTGTTTAGAGGCGATCGGCTGCGTTACTGCCCACTACAGGATACATCAGGAAACTACGTTCTCCAAACATAATCAAAAATGTATAAGCAAATAAACTTCACGTCTTTAAAAATGCTTGTTTGACTTGTTTTAAATGGTGAAATATGAAACCATCCGTTGATCGATAAATGGATTAAAAAACGTTCCTTCTCTCTGATTGGCTGCGAGGCACATCCGGTAACACACGGGAGCCAATCAAACGGCTCCTGCCGCTGTGTTTTGAATCGCAGTATTTTTTAACCGTTAGCTCCTCCAGTCCACACCTCGGTTAGAAGCGTAACGTGTGTGCTGCCTTTCTCTCTAAAACGGAATAAAATACAACAAGAAGATGGACTTGGACTCTATGAAATATGCTGAGCTGAGAATCATCGCTAAGCAGCTCGGGCTTAAAGGCAATATGAAGGTATGGAGCTGTCCTATTTAAATTAACTCAGAAAGTACAGGTTTGTTTCAGCTGAGTTCATGCTAACGGTCACTGTGAGCTAACGTCTGAATGTGTGTGTTGATGCTCACTATCATGACGTTTCTTTGTGCTAAAACAGGCTGCAAAACTCCTGAACGCGATCAAGCAGCATTATCACCAAGAAAAGGACAAAGAGGAGGAAGTGCAGGTACTTTAATCCTGACAAGTGGTACTGTTTTATTCCTAAATGTGTCTTAAATCCTGTCCGTTTGTTATTTAAACAATGATAACGTATTGTTCTCACATCCTTCCTAATTTCATTTAAATGTAAAGCATCTACAACTACTTTACCCACTTGTGTAATGAGTATATTATCCCATGTTTTTATTTTTTGGTGTTAGGTTTGTCTATTATGATGACTTTTTTATATTGTAGTATCTATTGATCTATCTCTCTACTGTTAGTGTGTGTATTCACTGTGTATGTGCAATGTGTGTATGTGCTAAACACACTGCTGTGAAAATGTCCCAGTTTGCAACCCGAAGAAATCTAATCTTAACATGTGTTTGTGTTCTTGTTGTTGTTGTTGTTTTTATTGTGGTGTTTTTCAGGAGCAAGAGGAAGATGTCCCTGCTGCTGTGGAAGAAGATGAGGCTGTGACACCGGACAGTGGTGAGGAGAATGAAGAGGTTTCCTGCCCCACCTTGTTTGTGAACACGCGTCGGGGCAAAGGAACCGGTACCAAGAGAAAACTCTCTGATACTGCGACAGCGACCGGGTGTGAGGACAAGTCACCCCCGAGAGACGCCCAGGTATTACTCTTCATCACATACTCAACTCTAATGTTTGACTCGACAAGTTAAAGAGCAATTGTTTGGAGTAGATATATTTATTGGAAAGATTTGTTGTATAGAATACGGAAGTTCACATTCCTTTTTTCATTACAACTTAACAGAGATATAAAGTACTAGAAAATAACCCCTTTAACCCTATGGTATATTTGGTACATCATGCATAACTGTTTGGTATTAATAAACCTAGAAAGTTCAACAATAAGGATTTCACGGTGATAAGATATCCAGAAAATGATCAAAATACTCTTCAAGTTTCTGGTTTTTTCCTGGCATTACTGTAGGATTTCCAGTTTTGAAGTAAACATATTTTCTGCAGCCCACAGTTACACGAAGGAAATGCTTCTCATTATGAATCATTTTAAGAGATTTGAATATTTCAGGAAATGTGACAGCGTGTGTTTATAAATGCTCTCGGTCCAGAGCATGTAAAGAAGAGTCCATGTATTTCAAAAAACATCTTGAACGTGTGTATTCATATTCCTCATTGGTAAAAAGATGCACAGTGGTTACTAGGACCCCTCTGCAGGATTCTCTTTGCATAGTGCCGGTTCTTTTTGCATTCAAGAGGATTAAAAACTGGTGTTTCTTTGAAGGTTGACACGGATGTGGTCCCATCTGCTGCACCCTGTGGAGCTAAGAAGAGGAAAGTGTCCTCTGCCAAGGATTCTGATAAAAGTGAGATTCCTCAGGAGCCCCAGACCTCTGACAGCGAGCAGCAGCCGGACATTAAGGAGGAAGCAGGTCAGTAGTGCACACTTGTTAGTGGTAAATTATGTTTGCATTGAACAGCATGTTCCCTCAGACAGTCAGAAGCAACATATGTTTCTTGACTCCAACTCTGATCACATACTCATCCTTTATTTGAACTACTTTTTAAATATCTGCACAGAGAAAGCTCCCAAAGCCGGTAAAATCCCTCGACTCCAGGCGAAGAACAAGCTGATGTTGAAGCCTATCACTCCCAGTAAGTACTCTTCCTCTCTTAAGAACCAAAACTTCTGAGACCACACAGCAGCAAGGCAGTGATTCACCCCCACAAACCCTCCAGTTAACTTTTTATAAATGTCTTTTTTTAGACTTCAAGAAACTCCACGAGGCTCACTTCAACAAGATGGAGTCCATCGACTCTTATGTCCAGAGAAAGACTAAGCAGATGGAGTCTTTGAGGAGCTCAGCTAAGGAACTGAAGGTATTTTAAAGAAGCTCAGCAGTGTGTGATAATCATCCAGATCAACTTAAGTGTTCACCTGTAGGAGCACCTGCTGTGTTGTTAAAGGGTTCTGTTTTTGTTTTCAGCCTCTGTCTGAAAAAACCAAACTGCAGAAAGTCGATGCCAAAGCTAAAGTGGTGAGTATGACCTCCAGCTGCAGTATATCGATCACTTCCTGTGCCGTGAAGGTGCTCACCTGTGTGCGTTTATTCTGCAGCCGGCGAGCCAGAGTCGTGCCTCCATTTTCAGCCCCATCCTGCCGAGCAAGAAACCTGCCGAGGACAAACGCAGGAACAGCAAAGCTAAACCTGGGAAGGAGGCGGCTCTGTTCAGACCGCATGTCCTCTCCACGCGCAGGATCAACGTGAGGTGAGGGGCTTTCTTTGGACTTTGGGACGGAAATGATTAAACCATTCCAGGAACTTTAGCAAGTAGCTAGCAGTGTCTGGTGATGTTTCAACCTCTCAGCCTCTCTGGGATAAATACTTTCCTGTCTCGACCACAACAAACAGGAAGAAGCAAACGCAATGAATCCACGACAAGAAAGGAACTGTAATTTAACAAATGTGTCGCGTGTGTTTGCAGGTTCTCTGAAGCCACTCATGACAACGAGAATAAGAAATCTCTGCTGAAGACGCCGGCGCGCATGTCTCTGTGCAGGGCCTCGAGCACGCCACTGAAGCAGACCCCGGCTGAGGGAGAGAAAACTGTCAAGACTTTCGCTGCCACTAAAGCTCCAGGTACCATTGCCTTTAAGTCCTCAGCATTACATCTGAATATAGTAGAGTATAGAGTGATTGCGTTAACTTTTTGACACTTCCAAAGGAGCCTTTGTTTTCACCGGCAACACGAGTGCTGTAATCACCCCCGGGACACAGAAGAAGCCGACCTTTGACCTGAAGGCCAGTCTGTCTCGTCCCCTCTCATACAAGCCGCACACAGGTACAAAACCACCTTCAATTTCTACCTTGAAATATAGTATTGAAATCCTAAATGCTTTTTTATTGACCTTAAAGCCACGTATATTATCCTTTAGAAATGGCTTTTTAAAACACGTTATTTTTAAAGGTAAACTGAAGCCGCTCGCAGACGCCAACGAAAACCCGGCAGCAAACAAATCGCTGGTCTCCAACTCCCATCAG
Organism: Eleginops maclovinus; assembly: GCF_036324505.1. Lineage (NCBI taxonomy): Eukaryota > Metazoa > Chordata > Actinopteri > Perciformes > Eleginopidae > Eleginops > Eleginops maclovinus. The sequence goes on along the minus strand of NC_086367.1, from coordinate 23,853,877 downwards.
AAGAACTACAAACAGCACCAAGTCGGGACACGGTAGGTTCAACATCAAAGCGCACACACACACACACACACACACACTCACACTCTGATATCAACACACAGCGTCAGCCGCTCATGGATGCTTGTGTTTTTCATATTTCAGGGGGGACAGGAGAGTGAAGCACGAGGAAGTCCGGAAGCAGAAGAAGGAGAATCTGCTCGGGGCCCGGAGAGGCCTCGTCATGGTGTAAAAAGAATATCCCGCTTGTTTGTACAGCTTGTTTTCCTGTAAATATTTTACTGTCTGGCTACTTTTAGGAAGCTCTAATCCTCTGCTTGTTCTTTACCCACTGTGTTTCCTCGTTTTTAGCCTTAGCGATGCTTCTGTGTATTTTGGACACAATTCTACTGGTACTTTTGTTCTTAAAAATGAGATTTGCTTTGTTTTATGATTTTTTTTGGGAACGGCTGATAAAAAGACATTGATACTAAATATTCCCTTGTTTGCTTTCCTTCATTTTCCTCCCAGAACACAGGGATTTTTACCTTTGCAGACCATTTACATGCAAACACACTAGAGGAGTTGGAAACCCCTAAAAAGCACATTAGGGCCTCTTAACAACAACATAAACAACTTTGGTTTTGACGTGACATAACTGAGATTGAGAAGTCATAAATGTGTGCTTGATCACATTTGGATATTTTCACAACTATAAAATACCTAAATATGGCTTTAAAAAGTTCTATAGGTACAATGTTACTGAAGTAGAACAGTTATTGTGCTGAAATACAAACAGAAAAAGAAGTTTCTCCAGGAAGACGAGGGTGTCGTCGACTGCATGTCTTTATTGGTGGTTATTTAAAGCTGCTATTGCTCAACCATAGTTCATATTGTCTCGGTTGCTCTCAGTTTTTAGGATTCCTCTCGTACATCTCGTAGGCAAACTCCTCCGTGTGAGCGTAGTCTTTAGACACACCGACAAAATCAATCTCCAGCTGAAAGGGTCCGTCTGCTTTATCCCCCAGCGTGAATCCAATGGTGTTCACCTGTAAACACGAGGAGGGGGTCAGCGGTGTTACTGAGCTCCACTCACTGGGGAAGGACCATCTGTCGTAGCTTCATTTAGTTATTACTTGATGTTTGCTTTACCTTGTCCAGCCAGATGGGATGCTGGTCGTCTTGTATTCTCCCGCGGTGTGATAGGAAGAACTTGGAGAAAGGTATCTGGAATTGATCAGAGGAAAGTGTTAGAATAACTGCTCACATTTCATATAAAACAAACAAAAAGGCGGGTCTGAAATCCCGGTGGGCTCTGGTTTCAGACAGAGGGTGAAAAGAGGTGCTGCAGCACAGCCAGTATGAAAAAAATAAAGAGCTTTAAGCAGGAGAGGACTCTTTAAAGTAGAGACACTACATACTGATATACACCTGAACATCAGCAGGAGAGGACTCTTTAAAGTAGAGACACTACATACTGATATACACCTGAACATCAGCAGGAGAGGACTCTTTAAAGTAGAGACGCTACATACTGATATACACCTGAACATCAGCAGGAGAGGACTCTTTAAAGTAGAGACGCTACATACTGATACACACCTGAACATCAGCAGGAGAGGACTCTTTAAAGTAGAGACGCTACATACTGATATACACCTGAACATCAGCAGGAGAGGACTCTTTAAAGTAGAGACTCTACATACTGATATACACCTGAACATCAGCAGGAGAGGACTCTTTAAAGTAGAGACACTACATACTGATATACACCTGAATATCAGCAGGAGAGGACTCTTTAAAGTAGAGACACTACATACTGATATACACCTGAACATCAGCAGGAGAGGACTCTTTAAAGTAGAGACACTACATACTGATATACACCTGAACATCAGCAGGAGAGGACTCTTTAAAGTAGAGACGCTACATACTGATATACACCTGAACATCAGCAGGAGAGGACTCTTTAAAGTAGAGACACTACATACTGATATACACCTGAACATCAGCAGGAGAGGACTCTTTAAAGTAGAGACGCTACATACTGATATACACCTGAACATCAGCAGGAGAGGACTCTTTAAAGTAGAGACTCTACATACTGATATACACCTGAACATCAGCAGGAGAGGACTCTTTAAAGTAGAGACTCTACATACTGATACACACCTGAACATCAGCAGGAGAGGACTCTTTAAAGTAGAGACTCTACATACTGATATACACCTGAACATCAGCAGGAGAGGACTCTTTAAAGTAGAGACTCTACATACTGATATACACCTGAACATCAGCAGGAGAGGACTCTTTAAAGTAGAGACTCTACATACTGATATACACCTGAACATCAGCAGGAGAGGACTCTTTAAAGTAGAGACACTACATACTGATATACACCTGAACATCAGCAGGAGAGGACTCTTTAAAGTAGAGACACTACATACTGATATACACCTGAACATCAGCAGGAGAGGACTCTTTAAAGTAGAGACACTACATACTGATATACACCTGAACATCAGCAGGAGAGGACTCTTTAAAGTAGAGACACTACATACTGATATACACCTGAACATCAGCAGGAGAGGACTCTTTAAAGTAGAGACACTACATACTGATATACACCTGAACATCAGCAGGAGAGGACTCTTTAAAGTAGAGACACTACATACTGATATACACCTGAACATCAGCAGGAGAGGACTCTTTAAAGTAGAGACACTACATACTGAGATACACCTGAACATCAGCAGGAGAGGACTCTTTAAAGTAGAGACTCTACATACTGATATACACCTGAACATCAGCAGGAGAGGACTCTTTAAAGTAGAGACTCTACATACTGATACACACCTGAACATCAGCAGGAGAGGACTCTTTAAAGTAGAGACACTACATACTGATATACACCTGAACATCAGCAGGAGAGGACTCTTTAAAGTAGAGACACTACATACTGAGATACACCTGAACATCAGCAGGAGAGGACTCTTTAAAGTAGAGACACTACATACTGATATACACCTGAACATCAGCAGGAGAGGACTCTTTAAAGTAGAGACTCTACATACTGATACACACCTGAACATCAGCAGGAGAGGACTCTTTAAAGTAGAGACTCTACATACTGATATACACCTGAACATCAGCAGGAGAGGACTCTTTAAAGTAGAGACTCTACATACTGATACACACCTGAACATAAAGCACATTTAAGCATCTTTGTGAACTCTAAATGTGTGACATTTTAATTCCTCTCTGCTCACTTTGACGTCCTGCCAGTAGGGCCCCCCCCTGGTGTACAGGAAGTAGGTGTAGATGTCGTCTTTCTGGTGAGAGAAGTACGTCTCAGTGGCGATGTTGATCATCCATGGCCGGCCGTCTCCTCGCACTCGTAGATGCAGGGTGTTGAAGGTGGACCAGTCGTGGTGCTTCTTTCTGTCAAACGAAGCCTAGGAGAGACGGACGGGGAAGCTGTATCAATTACTGCCATCATTCAGGGACAGTGGAGGACTTACAGACCTTCAGTGGGGGCAGGTTTTAAGGCAAAGACATGGATAAACCACAGAGTAGGAACCAGCCAGTGTTGGGAATAAATAATAATAAGTAGAGCAAAAGAAAACTCCTATAATATATATTTTACATTCAAAAAATGACATGTTTTCTATTTTTAAACTAATTAAATACCTCTCTTTGTAAAGACAAACAATAAATACATTTCTTTAAATTAAATCTATAAAGTCACGCTGAAATATTTCCAGAATTTGTTTGTACAAAAAAAGTACAGATTAAAATCCAGCTTCATGTGAAAAAATGTACATAAATAAACAAAAGTAGTTCATTTAACTTTAATAACATGTTCTGGAAATGTTGTTTTCCCAAGACTTCTCTTCCATAGCCAAGAATACATTTACGTCGGGGAAACCTTCTAAAAGTATTCTAAATTCAAACATATTGCCTCACTTTTCGTACAGCATTTAGATTAATAATTAAAGCATTTTGAAGGTGCTTTAAACATCTGTTTCCAGATGTTATGGCTCTATAATTGCATCTAAAATGTTGCTATAAATGTAACTGCAAGTTTACAGATTCCTTGATAGAAAATGTGACGCCAGCATTGTTTAATCTCAGATTTCAGGACTTTGTATGACCCCTGTGAGCTGTAAATGTAAAGTCCAGAGAAAAGGTGGCCCTGGATACTGTTCTAGTAACTGATCAGAGGTTATATGATGCATAAACGTCAGGAGGATACATTTTTAGAGCTCTCACCAGGAGTTTCTTTGAGCGCATGCTGCAGTATCCGCTGTACCGCGTCTCTCCGTCCCTCGGGGGGGTGGACCTCAGCGCCCCGTACAGGAAACAGGTGTTATCGTTCCTGCCCAGCTTCAGGAGCGCTTCACTCTGTCCTCCTATCTCCTGATCCGACGACACGGTCCACTGCTCCAGGCTCTCCGGACCCCTGAACTCCCAGATCACCAGGTTCTGCTCCAGGAGGTGTTCGAGGAGGGGCTTCCCCTCCGGACCCACCAGCCGCTCAGAGAACTCCTTCTTCAGCAGCGTGAAATGCTTCTTGATGCCCTCGATTCCCTTCGAGAAGCTGAAGTTGACGGGCTGAAAGGGGAATTTGTGTTCTTTGGGTTGGCCGGGACGTCTGTAGTCCTTCTGGATCTTAGTCCTGCAGGGGACGGTGAGAGGGGTGGGGCGGGGGTTGCAGCAGCTGGTGGGGGAGGATGGAGGTCAGCAGCCTCGCCGAGGGGATGCGGGCCAGCTTAGGTAGAGACATTTCAGACGGGGATGTGGACGATTCAGAGCTGGGGGAGGGAGCAGAAAAGTTGTTACTTTCAGTACAGGGTCATTATGGATATTTAACCCGATACAAAACTCAATCCGCGCCGCAACGAGTCATGGAGAATCCTTAGACACAAAATAACATCAACTATTTTGATGATGAAAAAATCAAACCAGTCATTTTTCAAGAGGAATTGTCTTTAAATGCTGTTTTTCAAATATGGAGAATTGCTGCATTTTCTAGGTAATACATCAAATTAAACTGAGTATCTTTGTGTTTTGAACTGACAAAAGAAGACCCTTAAAACACATTCACTTGGTCTTGGAGAATTTTCTGACATTTGATTCGTACAGTCAATTCATAACAAGTAATCAATAAAATAATCTGATAATCTATAATAAAGAATTATATTAAAAGAAATTGTAAATTGGACCATTAGACAAAAATAAAGCAGCATATCTTTTTCAGTATTATTTTGATTAGAGTAAAACCGTTTCAGAGCAGTGCTGAATGTAATCCAGATTTTTGGAAACCAATGGATTACGGTACACCTATTTCGGTCATGCCATTTATATTCACACATTTCCAAGTATTCTGTCCAATAGTATCCCATCCTAACGTCTCAATGCATGGCTTTAAACCCCTGATCAACATTACTGTAAATAATACTAACTGTAAATGTAAACCATGATCTGTCTCTACTCACTGTGATCATGCTGAACCAGACGCTGACGGCTGGATATTTCACAGAGTACGGTTTCTCATTCAGCTCTCTTCTTTAATCACTGTTGTGGATTTAAATCATGTATATTATTGATGTTTACTTTAACACATTTAGCTCCAGAAGGTTGAGTTACCATGGACCTTGAAGGTAGCTAATGTGCACCAGTGATTTCCGTCCGGACTGACGCACTCACTCTGGTAATATATAGTTCCGCTATCAGCTGACTGTCAATACCATCGCATTTTTGCACAATTGTATTTATTTACACTCTAAATAATAAAGCTTGATTATAAAAAGCGTTAATATGAGTTGTATTTCACTTAAAAATATACATATATATGAAATCCAACTGTGTTGTGCATTAAACCTGCAATGTGCAATGTAAATTCATTATTGATATTATATATATATTCACTGTTTTGCGTTTGATTTTGATTTGATTTACTTCTCATTCATGTGCAATGCATTATTTATATTGCTGTGACTGAACATTTCCCAAATTTGGATAAATAAAGTATATCTTATCTTATTTTATAAACACTAATTGTACGTCGCTACAATCACTTGTACTGTATGTAAAAAATACATCTTTATTAATGTCCCCAAACTTTGTTTTTTTTAGGGTCACAATACCTGAATATGCTATACATATATGTCTCTTAGTTTTGCTTAAATTGCTGTATTTCTTTTGCCATGTTTTGTACTTATTTGTCTTTAATTGTATTATATAACTGATGTGAATGTTGTATTATTTTGATATTCCATGTATTTTGTAAATTCTAAATTGTGTAATTTCTACTTTTATGTTCAATATTTTTATGCGTGCTTCTTAATAATATTAGGCTCGTCTTTTGCTCTTTACTTGCTTTAGCACTGTACATTTTAAAATCAGTTTTGCGACATTTATCAAATGTATTTTTTTAACAGTGATAAAGCACTGCTTCTTTTTCTCCTTTATTCATTCAAGAACATATATGAACATCATATATTTTGTATACGAGACAATTCACTTCAAGGGTTGAAGTATAAAGTAATACAAATGAACATAAGGTAAATAAAATTAAAAACTAATTCAGATTCAATATGGTACCAATACTACCGCGCATGCGCAGTGCTGCCTTTGTGTGACTGACTGCAGTTAGCATTTAGACGACACAGGGGTAGCTAGCAGGTTAGCTTCTCTCATCATGGTGAATGTAAAGAAGCGGAAAGGTCGGGTCGTGATTGACTCTGACTCTGAAGACAGTGCTAGCGACGATAACTTAGATCAGGTAGGTCCGCTTCTTTTCGGATTTCGTACCAACGGCTCGCTAATTTAGTTGTCAGCAGTTTGAAGCTAACAAATGCTAACGGATGCTAGCAGAGGTTTGCCTCGCTTATACAAGCTGAAAGTGGGCCTGTTATTATTTACATGTATTGGTTCTTCTCTCAGTACGCAAAGCCATTTCAGAAACATAAATAAATATGTTTGATTCCCCCAAGTGTTTCTGTTAGGTCTTACACACGGAGGAGAATGTGGGGCTGTATTGTAAGAAAGCAGCGTCTTAGCATGTGAGCTAAGTGATGCTAACGTTAAGGTTACATTCCGAGAGATGCACTTAACAAGAGCTATTATGTGGTGTTCTACCACCAAAACGCCCCCCCTTTGTCTCTTTACTTTACACGTTCACTAGGCTTCTTTTCCTATTGGTGTATTTGATTGTTAACCCCCAGACTGAAGGAGTAAGGGACATGTTTTCAGCACAGCGACTGTTTACATGTTTTCACACACGGTAGTGGAGTGGCTCTTGAATTAGCTAGGAGAACCTTATCTGCTCAGTGACGTCATAGGCAGAGCTGAAGGTCTATTTCTGTGTTGTTGTCAAACAAGCTCTGCAGAGTAGCATGTCAGTGCGTGCAGCTGTACAGGAGTACTGCCTTCAGTAATCTGCATGAAACACCCGCCATGTACACCACCTGACAGTACACTACTACAGCTGATGCTCACAGACAGCACACACACAGGTCTACAAACAGAGGATTACAAGTGGAGGGAAGTTCAGTAAACCTTATTTCCTTGGTTTGCAATAGGTGTTATATTTATGATTGTGTATTAAGGTTCTTCAGTGCATTACAATTATGTTTTGAGATCACCTTGAAGAAGACAGTGTCATGCATTTAACTGCTATTCGCATACCTCTTATTGTGCAGCCCTAGTACACCAACAAATAGTTGATGCATGACAACAGTAGTTGTTTAGTATTAATAACAGATGAACAGAAGAGTAGAGACTTTCATTCAGTACATTTTACCACTAAGGTGGCCCATTTGAATGTATTTTATTTCACAGGGACAAACCAATTTAACAATTCAGTGCAGCAAAACTGATTTGCACAGAGAGTTAATATTTATATGTTATTTTCTTGGACCTAGTGGGCTTTGGCATGTAAAGTTAAAATGCACACGTCTAAATTGCTTGTATAGTTGATAGAGGTTTAGTAAACCTAGCTTCCGTGGTTGGCCAACTCAGTATTATTGTTTATGTTGTGTGTGCATGAAGGCTGTTTAGTGCTCTTCAGTCATCAGTAATGCATAAGCTATGGCTGCACATTTTGAATGTATCCATATCTCATGATTTGCAGCCCCAGGACAAATAGTTGATGTATAGAGATGAACAGAAGAGTTGAGAGTTCATTCAGTACACTTAGCCTACCTACTAAGGCTGCACATTTGGAGTTTCATTTCAAAGAGACAGAAGCTGCATGCAGATCTTACAAGATCTACAGCTCACCTTCAACTCTCGTCTCAGTGGGCTGTTACATCTGTAGTTAAAAACACAGATTTATGTTGCTTATTGATGTCAAATTGTGCGATAAATGCAAAAGAGCAGGGCAATATGGATAGAAAACCAAACAACACAATATTTTGAGTCAAATACTCTGATAGCAATACTGTAGATACAAAGGTCCTGCTCTCAGGGTTTATAGAGTGAGATCTTTGAAAAATAATCTCCATTAATGGTTGGTTATGTAAAGCACAATAACATTGAATTTACTTTATGAACTGTATAAAAGCTCAGATGTAAAGAGCTAGAAAAGCTTGAAAATGCACCTGAAATATAATTGTTGCAGCAACCCTCTTTATTAGTCCTCTGCAGGTTAACACGGGGTCAATGGTACAGTGTTTTACGAGAGAACAGCTCAGTAGTAAAGAGCACTTGGCATTTAAATATAAGATTTGAGGACATAGATAAAGATATTGCACTCTAATCACACATGGAAAAAGAGGATTTGTGTGAGTATATGCGAGTTGAACAAAAAGGAGACTAAATCAAATGTCTGTAGTATTTCATACGTTGTCTCTCCTAGTGTTTATTCTGATTCTTCCCCATAAAAAGTATTCATTAGCAGTTAAAATTAATCACTTTTTCCTAATTTAAAAAGTGCAATCCTTAATGTTTAGCAGTCATTTCTGTATGTGAGTAGACGTGAGGCCAGGAATTTCGCTGGCGCTTAGCACGGACGTCTCAATGTGACAGAAATACTAAACTCTCAAATGACCCGTGCAGAGAAACTATTTACAGTAATGTGAATGGACCACCTCAGTATCGGTGCCGTAAAGATGCCAATCTTTCTGTCAAAATGTGTCAGCAGTTATTGAAAAATGTCCATCTCTGAGGCCGAAACCCACACGTTCTTCCAACGGGTTGTTCCAGCGTTAGATGAGATGAATTGATGCTACCTTCTGTCGTGAAAAAGGGTTTAGAGTTTGACTTCTTTGTGGCTTCTTGGCAAATCAGCTGTGTTTGTTTGGGATGACTGTCCTGCTATATGCATGTTGAAAAGCTGTTCAGTTGAGATCTATATACACCTGTATTTAGAGATCATCCAAGACAGAATACTTGCAGGGGGCTTTTCCACTTTGTGTGGTCATGATGTTACTGTATGCTTTATCTGAACCACATCACTGGGTTCTCTTTCTCAGGAACTCTTGTCTTTGGCGAAGAGGAAGAGGGTGGACTCAGGCGATCAGGAGGAGCCGGTGAGCAAACCTGCAGCTTCTACAGACTCCGAGACGTCCGACAGTGATGATGAGGTAAGCGTTCGCTCTTAAAGGCGTCCCTTTTTACATTTGCAAGATGGATCTGAGAACCCCAAACTGAATGTTTCCCTCCTCTGTGTAGTGGACTGTGGGTGGCACCAAAGGCAAAAAGAAAGTTAAACCAGGGAAAGGGTCTGAGAAGAAGAACGCTACCAAGAAGAAGGTTCACAAAGCGACGGCGTCCGGCAGCTCGGATGGAGACAGCTCAGGGGAGAGCTCGGCACCAGAGGAGGGTACGTCTCGCACACTTCCTCTCAGCTTACTCAAGGTCTGTGTGTGAAACCATGACAGTTGAGGAAGTATTCACACGACAAACTGACCCACACTTCCTCAGGTTAATAGCATCTTAGATAAAGTGCAGAGCAGAGTGGCGAGACGTTCTGCGGATTAGAATCATCATCAGGTGGCTGGGATTAGGTGACTCACTCACTCACTCATCCCCTTTTATCTAACCTGGCCCACAGGGTAGCATCTAGTCTGTTGTTGTGGTAATATATTTTGGGTCAACATGATTATGGACAATCTGGAAAAGGTCTGGAAATCAGTCGCTCAGAATCTAGCACCAAGATGACTTAAGAGATGCTTTGCAAGAAAAAAAGTTAACATTAAAGCTTCTTCTTTTATTGCTTTCTGTAAATCAAACAATATATAAAAGATCTCTTGAGAACAACAAATAAATAACCTTTCATAAAGACAACACTGCATTAAAGACAACACTGCATTAAAGACAACACTGCATTAGAGCGAAGGGGAATATAATAGTGTCTTCATGTCTTGAAAACAAATCTGAAGTTTTAAGAAAATCTGACATTTTTAAAAGTCGGCTTTTAGAAAAAAAATCCAGAAATTTGAAAAAAGTCCAAATGTAATTTAACTGGTGCAGTCAGAGCACCTTTGGTCAGGTTTCTGTAGCGTCCTGTCTTTGTTACTGAACTCTAAATCCAGCCGATTGATTCCCCTCTCTGCCGATGCTTCGCTCTCTCTCTCAGGCGAGGTGTCCGACTCTGAGAGCAACAGCTCGTCCTCCAGCTCCGACTCGGACTCCTCCGAGGACGATGAGTTCAGGGACGGCTACGACGACGACCTGATGGGCGACGCCGAGGACCGAGCGCGGCTGGAGCAGATGACGGAGAAGGAGCGAGAGCAGGAGCTGTTCAACCGAATCGAGAAGAGGGAGGTGCTCAAGAGACGGTGAGTGGAGGGGAGGATGAAGAGAGGAGGAGCAGGAGGAACATTCAAAAGCTGAAAGACCGTTCAATTAAGTTTCCCTGGCATCTTAACATCGCTGAGGGTTGACTCATTAAAGATTGTGTTTGTTGTGACAGTTTTGAAATCAAAAAGAAGCTGAAGACGGCGAAGAAGAAGGAGAAAGAGGAGAAGAAGAACAGGAAGCAGGAGGAAGAGCAGGAGAAGAGGAAGCTATCTCAGGTGCAAGACACACAAGTGGTGAGTTGTATATATTGTATTACAGATATTTGTTTCGATGTCCTCCCTGCTCTTCTTTTCTTCTCTCACTGAATCAAAGAGAGGTTCATTCAGCAGAGTGTCTCTGTTTCTTTGCCTCTGATCGTTATCTCCCGTCCTTTTAAGGTCATGTCTCACAACAAGGAGAGACGGACCAAACGCGACGAAAAACTGGACAAAAAGTCCATGGCGATGGAGGAGCTGAAGGCCGAGCGCGAGAAGAAGAAGAACAGGACAGGTCGGTGGGGTCTTCCTGTTGTGTGTGGCCTGAAAGCTGTCTGCTGAATCTGACCCGTCTTCCCTTTTAATTGAGCAGCTGAACTTCTGGCCAAACGTCAGCCTCTGAAGACCAGCGAGGTTTACTCCGACGACGAGGAGGAAGAGGAGGAAGACGACGACAAGTCATCCGTCAAAAGCGATCGCAGTTCCCGTTCGTCGTCTTATGATGAAGACGAGTGAGTTCCGCTCTTAGCCGTAATAACAACACATTTCTGTGGATATTTTATAACGTCCTGCCTGTGTTGTGTTCTCAGTAAAGAAGAAACCCCCCCGAAGTCGCAGCCCGTCTCCTTGCCGGACGAGCTGAACCGGGTCCGGCTGTCCCGACACAAACTGGAGCGCTGGTGCCACATGCCCTTCTTCGCCAAGACGGTGACCGGATGCTTCGTGAGGATAGGGATCGGGAACAGCAGCAGTAAACCTGTGTACAGGGTGAGGAGTTCGATATCAGTCAGCTGTGAGCTCTTTTAGAACGCTGACGGGGAAGATCTGTAATTCCTGGTTGACTGATCTGGGTTTCTATGGCTGAAGCTGATATTTAAAAACCCAAAACAGTTTAAAAGTACTTACAGGATATCAGCATATGTGTGTGACCTATTTAACAGCATCCTTGTCTGCATTCTCTCTTTTTCTCTAGTCTATCTTCCCTCTTTCTGCAGTCAACTTGTTTTTAATAAATGAATCGATCAACTAAATAAATGCCTCGTACTGCTAATCAGAAGACGAGCCTTTAATGTGACTAATAACAGCTTTAAGCGGCAGATGGCATGGGTAAAGAATAATTCCACCAACGATCTGTGACTCTGGAAAGAATGTTAATTGAACTTTGTCTTAATTGGATTTCTCCCCAAGGTCGCCGAAATTGTGGACGTGGTGGAGACGGCGAAGGTTTACCAGCTCGGAACAACGCGAACAAACAAGGGTCTACAGTTAAGGTGCGTGTACAGTTACGGATCTCTACCTGTTCGATCTTCTCTTCTTCTTCTGTACCATAATCAGAGATCTTCCTCAGGCATGGCGGCGACACGCGGGTCTTCAGGCTGGAGTTTGTATCAAATCAGGAGTTCATGGAGAACGAGTTCATGAAGTGGAAAGAGGCGGTAAGTGGAAAAGTGTGAATTTAATTGAAGTTGACATTTAGAAAAGTTCCAGAAATTTGAAAAAAATCTGATTATAAAAAAAGTTCTAATCGAAAAAAAATTGAGAAAGAAATCTTTCAAAAAGTCAGATTTTTGGAAAATAATCGTAAATCTTAAAAGAAAATCAAAAAGATTGGGAGACAAAACGTGTGCATGTTGAAAAGAACATGATTAGAGCCAAATGAAGGAGGAGTTAGAATAATGAGAAAAATATTGGGACATTTTTTAAAATTCGAAATTTAGAAAAAAAAGTTAGATTTCTTTCGGAAAAAGTGATAATCGAAATTCCGGCCCCGCCCACTTTCAGGTAAAATCTGTGACGTCGGTGTGAGAGTAGGAACTGTGAGGAGCTTCAGATAGTTGGTAACTGATGTGTTTTTGCAGATGATCGTTGCTGGGATGCAGGTACCGACTCTGGACGAAATCACCAAAAAGGAGCAGTCGATCAAAGAGGCTATGAATTACAAGTTCAACGACAAGGACATCGAGGATGTGAGTCTCTGTTTGTTTACCGCTTTCTCCCAGCCTCGTGCGTTGATAAAGCAGCAGAATAACACTGAGGTCTTTCCTCTCTGCAGATTGTCAAAGAGAAGGACAGATTCAGGAAAGCGCCATCGAATTACGCCATGAAGAAAACAGCGTTACTCAAAGATAAGGTAAAAGAAACCCCAGGTTCTGATGACGGAAACCTTTCAGTTTGGTCCGAGATTGTGCAGTGACCCTGAACCTATCATTAGCTCTGTGGCTATCAGAGTTTTGCTGACTCCTTTCTCTGTGTTGTGACTGAAGGCCATGGCAGAAGAGAGTGGAGACGGCGACAAAGTGAAGACGATCCAGGACCAGCTGAACGAGCTGGAGGAGAGAGCCGAGATGCTCGACAGACAGAGGACCAAGAGCATCTCTGCCATCAGGTACACCACATGGTGTAAATCCACCTGCTGTCCCTCTGTTTAATAATACAGTTTGCTGCAAATACATGGTGGGAAACTACAGGTGCAACGGCAGCAGCTGATGCCATAAAATAAGTCTTAAAAAAAATATGAAATTAAAAACTGAACAAATCTTCTTTGTTTTGTGAGAGAGGGTTTGATTTAAATTAGGCTTATTATTGATGACGATCTTAGACTTTGCTAAATAATAAACATCTATTTGTTTCCCTGGCTTTAAAGGGCAATAGTGTACCACAGAACGCCACAGGAAGTCCTTTCTTCCTGTGGCCATCAGACTCTTTAACTCATCCCCCTCAGGTCGTTAGAGGAACAGTGGAGACTCAGTGACACTTTCTTTCATCACAATGCTGTCATTTCACTTTACTTTCACTTTCACATGTCACTTTATTCACATGTCACTGTATTTAGTATTTAGTATTCAGCTTAGTTTTATTAGTTCTCTTATTACTGTACTGCCATTTGCACTATACGTATTGTTGTATATTGTATATACCTACGTAGTTACTGTAACTACTTCACTATTTCATATTTGCAAAGCTGCTCTTATTGTTGATGCATTTAGTTTATACTTAGTAATATTTGATGTATATTTAGTAGTTTAGTTATATTGAGTGTATATTTCTCCTTCCTTCTTTGTATTGAACTGTTGCACCTCAATTTCCCTCGGGATAAATAAAGCTTCTTGAATAAAAAGGGAATACAGACAGAAATGTTCCTCTGTTTTTACATTTTATTTAAGTGTAGATCATCGACATCTTGCATATTCAAATGATAAAGTACAGACACTTGATTTATAAACACTAGGATCGGTTTGTGTCAAATAAAGGTGTTCAAAATGTGACGCCCTTTTGGTTTTGAGTTTGTGTTTTAATAGAGTTGTGTTTTATTTTGTTATGCTGCAGCTACATCAATCAGAGGAACAGAAGCTGGAACATCGTTGAATCGGAGAAAGCTCTGGTGGTAAGTGTCTTTCACCCTCTGGTTTCACTGTAATGGTTTTAAGGCTTTAATGGGAGGACATACAACATCAGTAGGGATAGTGAAGGACTAAAGGGAACCAAGTCTAAGCCACATGTGAGATTTCACAAGCAGTTTTATTGAAGCGCATTGGGCGGTGGAAACACAACTGGGGCTCATAAGAAGAACCAGTTTGGACTGGTTTGGTTGGAAAGGGCTTACTGTCATCATGATGAAATTAAAGACGGGGTTGTTTTCCAAAATGTCTTGAAGGTGAAAAAAAATTGCGACATTTTCAAAGTGGTAAATATAAAGCAAGTAACTTTAAACATGAGAACACGTTTATGAGAGAAACTGGGAGAATAATGTTGGTTTTGCTCTTGATTTGAATCAAACAGTCCTGCTGATTTTTGCCCGGAATCAGCTTTATGTGTCATGCATCTGGACTTTGAAGAGAGACGTTTTCTGGCTCATTATGTCTCTATTATTTAAGACAGTTAGTGTCTGTTCTTGATAAATCACCACCCTGAATCTTTTGACTCCACAAATGTATCCTCTGTTCCCAGGCTCCGTACTTGGTTTTAATTTACCTACAAATGCCCTTATATGGTGTCCAAGATATCCTTCCATAACCCAATGTTCTGTCTCACAGGCTGAAGGACAGTTAGCCAAAAACCAGCAGATGGACCCCTTCACAAGGAGACAGTGCAAACCCACCATGGTGTCTAATGTAAGTCCTTATTTCAAATGTCTTGTATGTAGACATGAGGAACCATTGCTTTATCCTAGTGTGTTAATGTTTCATCTTCCTGCTCCTCTTTATGGTTCTTCAGGCCAGAGACCCGTCTGTCCACGCAGCTATCCTGGCTCACCTGAACCAGAAGTACGGCTCCGGGTCTGCAACAGATCTCCCCGGAACCGACATGAACAACCTGGTAAGAGGGACGAGCTCTAAGAGACACGTTTTTAAACTGAACTCTGAGGTCTGATTGTTGTCCTGCTCCAATGAAGATGATCTGTGAATATTCTATCTGTGGGTAGGGATGCCATGTTGTTATTTGTGTAGGACATTAATGTATGTTTTATCAGAAAGGTGGATATATTTGCCCAACCCCTCATCATTTTAAGTCTCAAAAATGTGTTAAAAGATGAATAATAACTAAAGACTTTCTTTACAAATTAAATACAAATAATATTAATGCTCATGTTCTGGCGAAGCGTTTTCTAAAAGTAAATTATTTTCTGATTCAATCTCAAGGAGAGGGAAGGCCGAGCAGAACATAACCTTCTGCTTCTTTGTAACAAAAGGCCTAATTTCTCCTCGCTTGTTTTATTTTAGAGTCAGCTCAATGCGAAAGACAAAGACGGGCAGAAGCAGAACACCGACCTCTCAGAAGATTTGTTTAAAGTTCACGATTTTGACGTCAAGATCGACCTACAGGTTCCCAACGCAGGTAAGACTTTTACTTCACAAAGGCCTTGTTTCAATTTTTCCATCTGTTGTTTAATTGTTCTATACTGTAGTGTAATGTACAGATGCTTCATTGTCTTTATAGCTTCTTTATGTTTATTTGAGGGTGTCAATTAATTATGATCCAATATTATGTTGATTTATTTTGGAAACAATACTGACGTATAATTGAGTCTGCTGCTACTTGAGAAAAGCATGCTAATATTCACATTTGGAACGTTGCTGTAAATGTAAAGTACAAAAACAATTAAGTCAATAAAATACATTTAATTTAATTTATACAAATTTAGTTCGAATAATTAGTTAATAAATAAAATAACAGAGGATGTTCAAAGCCTAACAAAACAAAGGTCTAAATAATATTCCTCTCGTGTTCTGCAGAGGCCAAGTCTTTGTCCGTGAGCTCCAACGCTCTGCCGGTGAAGGACGGCGCCCCCCGCCGGTCCTTAAACCTAGAGGACTACAAGAAGAGGAGGGGGCTGATCTGATGTGGGACTACATCTACAGAAAACACACTGCATGTGTACCTGGCTGTGCAGGAGAGAGAGAGAGAGAGAGAGAGAGTGTGGCAAAGAGAGTGTGTGTGTGTGTGTGTGTGTGTGTGTGTGTGTGTGTGTGTGTGTGTGTGTGTGTGTGTGTGTGTGTGTGTGTGTGTGTGTGTGTGTGTGTGTGTGTGTGTGTGTGTGTGTGTGTGTGTGTGTGTGTGTGTGTGTGTGTGTGTGTGTGTGTGTGTGTGTGTGTGTGTGTGTGTGTGTGTGTGTGTGTGTGTGTGTGTGTGTGTGTGTGTGTGTGTGACCCCAGAGGACGTGTATGTGAATGTATGAATCTGAATGTGGATCCAGCGGACTGTTCATGCGACACAGGAAATACTGATGAGCGACGACTAAGGACTCTCAGCAGAAACCTGATATTTGTTGTTCAGTTATTTTTGCATCATTATCACACACACTTGTATATTGAGTTGTTGTATTTAACTTCGGTTCCCCCCCCCTCCCTCTTTTTCGGATCTTCTCAGTGTTTGTCTTTTTCCTCCGAAAGGACGCAGCGCTTGTGGATTAACAAGGACAATATTTTTTAGAAGATTTAGATTATTGAGGCATTTTGAAATTACTGGACTGGATATCGAGAGGAGTTGAGCAGCTTTGTCCAAACCACAATTCATTACTGTTGTAAACCCCCCCCCCCTTCTTTTTTTTTTAACATGGAGTGTAGATGATCTCTGATGCCGGACATTGATCACTTTTTATCAGTCTTTGAAACGACACAATTTAACAGGAACCTTTTTCTATGACTGGCCCGCTTCGTAAAGGTGTTGAATCTTCCTTCCTGGTCTCTCTTTGTTGGTAGTTCACAGGAGAAACTTCCCTTTTCCTCCCAGAGCAGATTCTATACGTTTTCCATTGTGTCCATAGTCAGTTCCTGTTTTGATGTGGCATGCCATGTAAATATGCATTTTGGAGTGAGTGCGGAAAAAATAAAGAGGCACTGTTTCATAACGCAGGTGTCATCATGTCTTTTGTTGTTGTGCTTTTATTTTGAAATTTCCGATTGTTAGTTCTAGGATCTCCTCCCCTCTCCAGCTCATCCTGGCCTCTGAAGTTATTCCTCAGATCTTGTTCTTGAGTAAAGTAGAAGTACTCAGATCTTGTTCTTGGGTAAAGTAGAAGTACTCAGGTCTTGTACTTGAGTAAAGTAGAAGTACTCAGGTCTTGTACTTGAGTAAAGTAGAAGTACTCAGGTCTTGTACTTGAGTAAAGTAGAAGTACTCAGATCTTGTTCTTTAGTAAAAGTAGAAGTACTCAGGTCTTGTACTTGATTAAAGTAGAAGTACTCAGGTCTTGTACTTGAGTAAAGTAGAAGTACTCAGGTCTTGTACTTGAGTAAAGTAGAAGTACTCAGGTCTTGTACTTGAGTAAAGTAGAAGTACTCAGGTCTTGTACTTGAGTAAAGTAGAAGTACTCAGATCTTGTTCTTTAGTAAAAGTAGAAGTACTCAGGTCTTGTACTTGAGTAAAGTAGAAGTACTCAGGTCTTGTACTTGAGTAAAGTAGAAGTACTCAGGTCTTGTTCTTGAGTAAAGTAGAAGTACTCAGATCTTGTTCTTTAGTAAAAGTAGAAGTACTCAGGTCTTGTTCTTGAGTAAAGTAGAAGTACTCAGGTCTTGTACTTGAGTAAAGTAGAAGTACTCAGATCTTGTTCTTGAGTAAAGTAGAAGTACTCAGGTCTTGTACTTGAGTAAAGTAGAAGTACTCAGGTCTTGTACTTGAGTAAAGTAGAAGTACTCAGATCTTGTACTTGAGTAAAGTAGAAGTACTCAGGTCTTGTACTTGAGTAAAGTAGAAGTACTCAGGTCTTGTACTTGAGTAAAGTAGAAGTACTCAGATCTTGTTCTTTAGTAAAAGTAGAAGTACTCAGGTCTTGTTCTTGAGTAAAGTAGAAGTACTCAGGTCTTGTACTTGAGTAAAGTAGAAGTACTCAGATCTTGTTCTTGAGTAAAGTAGAAGTACTCAGGTCTTGTACTTGAGTAAAGTAGAAGTACTCAGGTCTTGTACTTGAGTAAAGTAGAAGTACTCAGATCTTGTACTTGAGTAAAGTAGAAGTACTCAGGTCTTGTACTTGAGTAAAGTAGAAGTACTCAGGTCTTGTACTTGAGTAAAGTAGAAGTACCAGAGTGTAGGAATACTCTGTCACAGTGAAAGTATTCTAAATGTTCCTCCAGTGAAAGTAGAAAGTACTCTCCTCTAAATGTACTTAAAGTAGCGACAGTAAAAGTAGTCATTGTCTGATTGGTCCATTTCAGAATAATATCTCTGATATGTTTTATAATGATTGATCATTAAAGTGTTCTCAGAGCTGGTAAAGGTGCAGCTAGTTTGAATGGCTTTGTATACTGCAGGGTAGCTGCTGGATTTACTGCAGGTGAACTACAGTCTGATTTAAGGGCTGGTTATGTTTCCATCATTCATCCTAATCTGTAAAGTAACTAAAGGGATTAAATACATGTAGTGGAATAAAAGTACAAAGTGGCATAGAATAGAAATACTCAAGTAAAGTAAACGCACCTCTTAATTATTTAAGTATAGAATAGAATAAATGTCCCTAGTTACTTTCCACCTCTGATCATGAGTGTGAAAAACAGAACTGGCGGGTTTCTGATCAGGCGCCCCTACGGTCGCTCTGTTGTGGGGTCCTCGCTGCGCTTCCTGCTCCACGTATTGAGAAGAAGATCCTCTCTGACAGATAATGACATTTGTTTCTGTTTATCACCACGGTGTTTCTCTCTCACGTCCTCCAGTTCACCCCGGCTTTAGCTGAGACACCTTGGATATTTGGACTTCTTTTTGAACGGTTTGTTTTCAGCCTCTTTCCCCTTTAAAAGCCAGCTAGCCTGTTAGCTTTAGCATTGCTGCAGATTATCCTGAACTGTTTACTTTGTGACAACAGAAAACCCGACAGCTGATGACTCCTTTAATAACTCATTTATGTTCATTTATTTGTAACAGAAACGATGCAGTTGTGTGATAATAATTTACCATTTAGCTTCAGCACCTTTGAGTTAGCATGCTAACTGTGCAGCAATGGTGCATTCACGGGATTTTGTCTGGATCAATTTTCTACCTACTTTGGACTCATATTTGTACATAGACATATTTATTCATAGTATTTGTACATTTAAATGAACATACTCAGTGTTTACGTTGTCCTTTGGTTGTTATTTGTTGTTAATACTGCCATTTACATGTTTTTAGTGCATGAACTCTTATCAGTCCTTCGTTT
This sequence comes from Eleginops maclovinus, assembly GCF_036324505.1. NCBI lineage: Eukaryota > Metazoa > Chordata > Actinopteri > Perciformes > Eleginopidae > Eleginops > Eleginops maclovinus. Next base: position 23,834,269 of record NC_086367.1, on the reverse strand, counting down.
CAAACGGTTTGTTTTCAGCCTCCTTCCCTTTAATAACCAGCTAGCCTGTTAGCTTTAGTATGGATGGAGTTTATCCCTAAACCGACTTTGTTTTCTTTTACGAGACCATCACAAATCCCAGCTACTGATTCATCGTTATAACCCATTTATATCCATGTATTTGCAACAGAAACAATGCAGTGTAGTTTTAATAACTTGCCATTTAGCTTTGGCTCTTTTGAGTTAGCATGCTAGCTGTGCGGCAATGATGCATTCACGGGATCTGTGTTTCTCATCTCAATATTATCCTCATTAAATGAAACATTACGCAGTTTTTCTGAAGGGTTTCATCTTCTAATTAAGGTTTTATTCCGACGGTTAAATGTCGACTGTATGTTTCAGTGGATCAATATGTTCAATTCACCGACTTGGAGTTTATATCTGATGTTTGACTTGAAATCAATGCATTCAGATTTGTGTGCAAGGCACTTTTGGTAAGTTCTTGGCATTGATATCTGCCCACTGGCTGAGCATATTTTTACCATTCTAAATGCATCTGAAACGTCCATTTCCATTGGTGTCTTTGCAATCCGAACTGCAAAAACAGGCTGTATAACCTCTGCAATTATTTAAATGTATACTACTGATATCACTTAGGAATATGACTGCATTACATTGTACACACATCCTTATATTTTTGGACTCAGTCAGCAGAAAAGGCTGATGTCATCCTCTAATTGAGCTCCTATGTTTCTGCTGTTAGGAAACAAGATGTCTTGGTTTGCCGATTTGGCCGGGAAAGCTGAGGACTTCCTGAACAAAGTGGACCAGGGAGCTGCCACTGCGTTGACCATAAACCAGGAGAGAGCATCCTCCTTTTCCTCCTACGAACCAGAATCAACCGTCAAGCCTGAGTACAACCCTGCAGGTTTCAAGCCCCATGCACCTGCAGCTCATCATGCATATGCATCCACTGATGATGCTCACAGCTTCGTCTCTGCAGCAGCTGCAAACATTAAGAGATCCGGTTCAACCCTGCTCGGTGCAGCAAACACCTCCAGTGTCCTCTCTGGTTCTGGAAGCAGCGCCTCCACCTCCGCCAAGACCTCGTCCGGTTTTGTGAGGCGCAAGAAGAGCGAGCAGGACGTGGACGACGACATGCTCTTTGACTTTCTGAACAGCTCCGACCCTGCGGACAGCGGCAGGAGGGATTCGAGAAGAGAGCTTGTGAAGGTGGGGGTTCCTGTTACAGAGGCCCAGAGCACGACGCCTCCTCCCTCCTCCACCCCTCTCTCTCTCCCCTCGGCCCCATCGACGCCCCCCTCCACCCGGGGAGTATCGCGGGCCTCCAGCATGAGCTCACTGTCGGCTCACAGCATCAAGACATCAGACGAGAGCTCCGCTAGAGAACAGGGCCAAGGTACGATCAGTAAGGCCCTACATATTACTGGCACTGTTGAAAGTAGAAAAACTGTAGGTTGCACAGAAGTGAGTTCATACGAGCGGTGGTATTGCACAGGTAATCACACCTGAGTAATACCTGTTTGTTCTGTCCTCACCCCGCCCTTTGACCACAGACACACCTGAGAGCTCAGACTCCGGCTTGGCAGTTCCTCAGGAGTCCATCAGACAGGAGCCTCCTCTTCCTCCTCTTCTTCCTCATCCTGCTGCTGCCCCCCCCGCAGAGGAGCCTCAGAGCCAGATCCTATCCAGCCTGCGTCTGGAGAACCAGCTGCTGCGGAGCGAGGTGTCCTCCCTTAACCAGGAGATGGTTTCAGTGATCCAGAGGGCCAAAGATCTACAAGACGGTAAGAGACGAGAGCCAACCGGAACCAGATCCAGAACCAGAACCAGATCCAGAACCAGATCCGGTTTATTGCTTAGCAGGTTCACACATACAAGGAGTTTGTTTTGGTTGTATCGTGCAAACAAAGGCACTATAAGAGGAAATACATTCGACAAATAAAAAAATAAATGTCTCTTTTTTTCTGGGTCAAAATTCTGAAGAAAAAAATCAAAATTCTGAAGAAAAAATCAGAATTCTTAGAAAGTCAATATCCTGAAAAAAATCTAATTTCTGAAACAATGAGTGAAAAAAAGTGAAAAATCTTAGAAAAATTCTGAAAAAAATCCAAGTTTTGAGAAAAAAAGGGAAAATCCTTTAAAAAAAAAAGTAAAAGTTCTTTTAAAAAAATCTTAATTACGCAAAAAGTCAAAATACTCAGAAAAAATATTGTGACCGTAAAGCTTTACTTTATTGAATTTCTCTCACATAGAGTTGAACCAGGCTCGTCTCCGGGCAGACCGGTGGAACTCGGAGCAGTCTCAGAGCGACCGGATGTTACGAGAGCTCCGGTCGAAGGTCGACGATCTCACAGAAGCACTCTCCGCTAAAGACGCTCAGCTGGCCGTCCTGAAGATCCGCCTGGACGAAGCCGATCAGATGCTGAAGTCCCGCAGTGCCGCTCTAGAGGAGGCGCAGAACGAACGCTCGAGGTGTGTTCCCACCGTTTCCTTTATAGTAGCAGATCAGATTGAGCTTTTTTCTGAATGGCTTTAGATGTTATATTTCCTTCTCTGTTTTTTAGGATCATGATGGACCACACAGAGGGCAGCAGCATGCAGTCTCAGGCTCTGGAGACGATCCAGGAGAGGCTGCGGGAGGCGGAGCTGTCCGTCAGGAGGGAGCAGGACAACTACCGGCAGATGCAGGTGCACAGGAATCAGAATCCCTTTATTAATCGTCCCACAGAGGGGACATTTAGGATGCCTTTCATATGTCACATACCATTTAATTCCATGTATTAACATAAATGTTATTTCCTATGACAGTTTGTACTGAACAAGGGGTGAGCGATTAGGAAAGGAATATCTAATAGCAATTATTCTGACTTCCTAACTGTGTGTGTGTGTGTGTGTGTGTGTGTGTTTTGTAGAGTGAGTACGCCAGCCGCCTCTCCAAAGTGGAGTCTGAGCGGCAGACGCTGGCAGAGACGGTGACGGCAGCAGAGCGGCGAGCAGCGGAGGAGAGGCTGCGAGTCGACGACATGCAGACGCAGCTGAAGAGCACCAAAGCTGCAGCCGAGGTCGCCAAGATGGAGCTACAGGACTACAAGCACAAAGCGGCACGCATCCTGCAGGTAGGACCCCCTGACACTGTAACACATGGACTGTACGGCACAAAGACAGGAATTCTGTACTCCCTTTACTTACTGTACATTCTAATAATATTCCACTCCTCTCACACTGAGTGTACATGTTACATCCTGCTTGAGATTCAGTTTTAGTTTTTAGTTTTGTTAATATCTTCTGTACATTTTTTATTTCCTGTACTGTAACTGTATCGCCTTGTTTGTATTCTGCTGCAACGTAAACATTTCCCAAATTGGAATCAATGAAGTCATTCTATTCTGTTCTGAATGTACTCTTTCCACATCCAGGTTTCGAGCTTTTCCTCGATTGCTTGTTTTTTATCCTTTTGGATTTCTTATTAGGATTTTTTTAGAAGTTCACTCTGTCGGTCTGCTGTTTTGAATGTCCCTGCAGTCCAAAGAGAAGCTGATCAGCAGTCTGAAGGAGGGCTCCGGTCTTGACACGATGGACGGCAGCGGGGGGGCGGCGGCTCTGGAGCTCGAGGACCTGAAGCACGAGAGGGAGCTGCAGAAAGAGGACATCCAGAAACTGCAGGGGCAGCTGCACACACTGCGGATAGAGATACAGGTGAGACGCTTTGCATGGGTCATCTTCTGCCAGGAGCTTCCTCTCAAACGAAACAGTGACTTCAGAGGTGCACAGGACTGACATAGCAGTCAACGTCTCCCCGTTTGGATTCCTTCAGTGTTCATGGTTCAGGTTTTCTGTTATCTGTCAGGATCTGGAGAACCAGGCGCTGACGGAGGCGGAGGCGTGGCGGGAGCAGCAGCTGCAGCTGGAGGAGCAGCAGGCCTTCCAGACCAGAGCCAAGAAGGAGGCGGAGGCCGAGGCCGAGCGTTACAAACAGGTGAAACATCAGAGAGAGAACTTTAAAACTGTGACAGATGTTTCCTAAAACTCCTGATAAAACGTTTTATTTATGTCATGTTTTTGTGTATTTCTTGAATTGAAGGAGCTGCAGTACCTGGAGGAAGAGCAGCACCGAGCCAAAGCCACGCTGCAGAGCAGGATCAAAGACCGAGAGGATGAGATCCAAAAACTCAGGAACCAGGTCAGTCACTTGGATGTCATCATGGATGTTAAGGCAGGCTCTTGTTTGTTAGCCCAAACCCAGAGATATTTACTTTAATATGATATAAAACAGAGAAGAGCAAGAAACTAACATTATTTGCTTGACCGCTCTGAAATGGTATTACTGATTTTACCTGCAGCTGACCAACAAGGCTCTGAGCAGCAGCAGCCAGACGGAGCTGGAGAACCGACTGCACCAGCTGACGGAGACGCTGATCCAGAAGCAGACCATGCTGGAGGCTCTGGGGACAGAGAAGAGCTCTCTGGTGTTTCAGATGGAGCGGCTGGAGCAGCAGCTGAAGAACCGGGAGGGGGGGCAGAGCGGGGGGCCCTCCATCAACATGAGCGGCCTCGAGGGACCAGGTGAGATATTGGTTGGATCAGAAAGTGTGACATACTGTAGAGTTCCCTTGAGGAGACATTTTAATCTCCTGGTTTGTTTGAACTGTGTTTAGCTAGTCATCATATTTTATTCTTATTTAGCTGGTAACTTTTTTCCCATGTGTTGTATTTCCGTAGCACGGCAGAGAAACACCCCAGTCCTCTTCAGTGATCAGGACAGTCCCGGGGTTTACGGAAAGTACGGAAAGCAGCGAGCACCATCGACCGCTTCAGGTAACACCTACACTGTAATGATATCTAAGTACATAGTTCATAAGTGATGTATCATCCCCTGAAATAAATGAATGTGTTGTTGTTTCAGTATCAGACTGGGTATCTTCCTGAGGCGTTACCCCATGGCCAGAGTTTTCGTTATCCTCTACATAGTGAGTATGACATGCTATATTTTGGGCTATACCAGTAGAGCAGAATCACGACTGTGACCACTTATACTTTCCCAGTCTGGGAACTCTTATCTTATCTCAATGTTTTAAAACAAAATGCTTTTACTTCAGTCCTACCATTTTCCCATCTTCAGGAACCCTTTAACAACACTTGCCCTTCTTTCCCCAGGCGTTGCTGCACCTCTGGGTGATGGTTGTCCTCCTGACGTACACACCAGAGATGCACCACGGTCAGCCTGATGGAAGATAAGAGGATTTTAGAGTTGGTTATCCTCCCTTCGCTGTGAGGATGATAGATGCTGCTGGGTGTTGGGCTCTGGGTCCTGACTCTCCCTGTTTTGCACAGAAATGCTAGGAATTAAAAGACATTTCCTCCAATTTATTCTTTATTTTATACAAGTGAAGATCGATAGCTGACATTGAGTTTTAAAATGAGTAATTACAGAGGGATTATATTATGTGGACGGTCTGCTGAAAGGACATTAAATCAAAAGGGTGATTTCACATCTGTTTTCTCTGCTCCTGCTTTCAGACCTCTGGCCTCCTGAGAGATTGTATTTAACATTATGTAAAAAAACTACTTTTAATAAACGAGTTAGAAGAAACGACTCGGACTGGAACTTCTTTACAACATAACGTACAGTCATGTAGGTGCACTGGTGAGGAGGAGTGTAAATCTCAAGTCCTAAACAAGTCGTATTGCACCCTTCACTAAATGTAATGCACATTTAACCAGACTAATGGTATACTTAATGTAAATGTACTATGAATGCTTGGTATTTTAAGTATTTATTAAAGTCTGTATTTGTTAAAAGAGGTGTAATTGGGGGAAAAACATAGCATTATTCACCTATAACACACCTTATGTACTTTTCTGTGCTGTTTTGTTGTATTTAATTCATCTCATATTGGAATAATGACTATACATTTACTGTAACACTATTTTCTGTAACTGTTAGATGTTTTATGAATCTGGGATATTAATTGTTGTCTTGCTGGAAACATAAAAGAGACTTAGAGAGAATAAATGTCTTTATTAACTGAAAACTACATTTTAAATGCAATGAAACTCTGCGAAGCGTTCAAGAATCCAGCTTTATATACGTTTATCATTTAGGTGAATTTAAGGCACATGAGACAGAATTCATTTGATTGATTTAGGAGACATTAACACTCCCAAAATGTATGGAAAGTTAATAATGACTCAAGACAAGTGTGTTATATTGCATGGAAGAAACATAAAGTATATGTTGACATTCCTTCTGCAAATATAGTGTTAAAGTGTGTCATTTGGGTTAAGACGCTATTTAGACGAATACACTATTTTTAATTGTAAATAAATATATATATTAATTGTTCACTGCAACTGTAGTGCTCTTTATTTTAGTTTTTTACAACACATTTAATTACCTTCTAATCCCTGTTCAATCTCTCTAATTTTGGTCAACGTTTGCTGTTTTTAAGCACCTCATTAACTTGACTTCTTGAACGCACCTTGTTATTTGTCGATCATCCAGCAGGAGGCGCTAATCGCCCTTCAAAACCGAAGAAGAAGAAGTATTTGTTGGTCCTCCAGAATCCCATAATGCACCGCGGCCGTGTCCTGTGTCCACGTCAAACCTGACAGCAGCAGCCGATCGGATAAATATGGCTGCAGTTGAGGTGGCACTTTCTGCCCCTTGTCTTGTTGTCAGACCTTCTAAAGCCCGCTGAAAACACCGCTCACACTCAGCGTAGGCGACCGTACTCAGCGTTTGTATGTAAAGTAAGATAGTAGCTGTTTAAATGGCATATAACATCGTTTAGGTTAGCTTAGCTTAGCCTAGCTTAGCAAATTCCTCCAGATCAGCTGTTGATAAATGAGCTTTGTCAGTCCGAAAAACGACTTGGTTTTAAGATTAAAGTGGATTTTAAAGTTGATGTGGAGTTTATATTACAGCTTAATGACTACATTAGCTGTATCATCTCTGGAATTTAAGCTAGGCTAGCCCCCTCCCCTGCTAGTCCTCCTCGGCCCGGCTTTGTTTTGGTTTGTTTTGTAGCCGTCAACATGTCATCGTGGCTGGGGGGAATCGGCTCCGGCCTCGGGCAGTCCCTGGGACAGGTCGGAGGAAGCCTGTCCTCCTTCACCGGGCAGATATCTAACTTCACCAAAGACATGCTCCTGGAGGGGGTGGAAGAAGTAGGAGGTGAGTGTGTGTTATCTCATATGGTGGCCACATCATCAGACTCTCAGCTGGAGCAGAGAGCATGCTTATTATTTAATTGGGGATAATAATATGAAGCACATGGGTGTGTCTCCAACAATAGAGCATACATTGAATTTCAGCCCTTTTTATCCAAGACGACGTACAGTAAATGCAACCAGGAGAAACCACTGTCAGAGCAGCAATAAATGATGCTGCTCCAAATAATATTTCTAAGTGCTACAGACAAGAATGAAAGGACGTGTAATAAAAAACGAGAACAAAACAGATGCACAAATGAGACGAATTAAGGATTTACCAACACACTTATTTACCCTCAAAACAGAGAAAAAGACACTTTATCTTATTTGTCTCCGTGCAGCACCTCGGTTCACCCTTGTGTGTGTCTACTTAGATCTTGGTCACTAACAGTACAATAAGTTACCCAATTATTGACTTATTACAATGATGTAGACATTGCATGTTTAAAACATGAGCTATCCAAAGACTGGGTACATGTGGTAAGCAACTGACTCGATTAAGGACGGTAACTAACCAGAGAGTGGTTGAATTGATTAGTGTATACTGCTGATGTGGAAGAGTAGATAAATGACAACATGACACCAACAGTCCTCTTCTCTGTTGGGTCTAAATGAAGTCTGACATCTTGCATGACAGGAATATTGGTTTTAGTTTTGCGTCTGAACTGCTTCATCTGCAGTGAAGTAGAACATGTATGTGCACAAGTATTTGAATGTTAACAAACTGTGCCCTAAAGGAGCTTTTAAAATATGCAGAGAAAGTGTTTCCTGTTTTGCTAAAGCATCTGCAGCTCACATCAGATACTTGTGTGTTTCTTAAATGTAACCCACATACTCTGGTTTGACTTCATATATCAGACATCTATTCCCTTAAGAAGTCTTTCTTTAATAGATGATGACCTCAGAGTGAAAACTGTGACGCCATTTATACGACTTACAGTTTAAGATAAATGTTTTCTGTGAGTCAAATTAGATTATTTAACAGGTTGATTAGATGAGACGTACATTTCAAGACATTTTTAGTGTAATTTCCAATGCAAAACATCCGATGTGTAGATTATCTGCTTCTCTTTGTTGTATATTATAATACATTGAGCCTTTTTCAGTTTGCAATGACAAGACATTTAAAGATAAGAAATACTTTATTGATCCCAAATTTGGAAATGTTTTCATTGCTGCAGCATGATAAACAAAGAATTGAACAGAATAAGAAATAAAGAAGAGTAGAAAATAATAAGTAAGTATAATAAAAACATCTCAAAATAGAAAATAAGACAGAAGTGAAAATATAGAAGTCTACCGTTTGAAAAAATATAAACTATCTGACAAATAAATCCCGATTGAAGAGTTGAATTACAGCCTAATAGAATCATAAAAGTGGGATAGTATTTATATTTAGGGAGTAAGAATGGGATATTAAATAAAATATGAAGGTAAAATGTACAGTGAGAAGTTTTAAGTCCAATAATTAAAGACGTCACCTTTGACTTTAGAGCCACATTCACTGTCAGAGGAGCAGCTAACATCCGAACCCTGACACCGATTACAGGGTTCATGATTAAATCCATTGTTTGTATTCTAAAAATCACTCAAAAGGAAGGTCTTTTTAATAATAAATGTCCTTTATGTATTTCAAAAGAGAGCCATAGAGTTCTCTTTGTACTTGACATATATCCTTGTTCTCAGCGAACCTCAAACACAGCTCTTTCTAAGTCAAGAAGGCGCTCCTACTCTGCTGTAATAAGTCAGTCATTAGATTAGTTTCCACCGGGTCTAGATCTTAGTCTGGCCTCGTGAGTGTTTCCTGACTTCCAAAGCTAATAATTACGGAGCTTCTTTAGCCTCCTTTCAGCCCGTTATTCCCTAAAGTCCCATCCCTGAGAGGCAAACACACAACGAGTGATGAAACTCCGACGCGCCGAGGACTTTGACCGACCGTCTCCAACTCACAGCGCTCGCAAAAATCTAAAGTATGGATTCTTATCACGACCGAGTACACAGCGTTCTGCAGCCAGGCCTCAAATACTTCTTATTAGTACAGTTTTTAAAAGAAAGAGGACCTGAACTAGAACCAGATCTGCCTGTAGGGTTGGTTTAGTTTGTGGAGGAATGACAGCTGTGAAGTTCACAAAGCTCTGATAGCAGAGATATGTGTTTGTCATGAGAGCAGGGTGAAGCAGATCAGTGTGTGGCTAACATAGAGAAAGGGAAGTGTGTGTGTGTCATGGTAAATAAACTTCAGAAGCATTGTGGATGATGCTCACAGTCAACACCGCCTGTCTTTACTGAGCATTTAGGTCTGAATATATCTTGATGTTTTTATTGTTGATTTTAACTGCAGATGCTGCCACAGAACTACAGATGTCCAATTCCAAGTTGGCCGACACCGAGGCTGCGTTTACCTCTCAGAAATCTGAGGTGAGATTCATTATTTCTATTCAGAGATTCAAACCTGAAACTATACACCTTATTTCACCATAGCAGGAAAAACACAGCTGTAGTTAATAGCAGGAGTTGCTCACTGGAAAACTCACATAAATGGCCCCTGGAGCCAGAACTAGGAATGCAAACCTATAATTACCTCCTTGTCATGGCCAATAGAAACCAGTCATTTTACATTTTAAAGAGTCCTCTCCTGCTGATGTTCAGGTGTATATCAGTTTGTAGAGTCTCTACTTTAAAGAGTCCTCTCCTGCTGATGTTCAGGTGTATATCAGTATGTAGAGTCTCTACTTTAAAGAGTCCTCTCCTGCTGATGTTCAGGTGTATATCAGTATGTAGAGTCTCTACTTTAAAGAGTCCTCTCCTGCTGATGTTCAGGTGTATATCAGTATGTAGTGTCTCTACTTTAAAGAGTCCTCTCCTGCTGATGTTCAGGTGTATATCAGTATGTAGTGTCTCTACTTTAAAGAGTCCTCTCCTGCTGATGTTCAGGTGTATATCAGTATGTAGTGTCTCTACTTTAAAGAGTCCTCTCCTGCTGATGTTCAGGTGTATATCAGTATGTAGTGTCTCTACTTTAAAGAGTCCTCTCCTGCTGATGTTCAGGTGTATATCAGTATGTAGCGTCTCTACTTTAAAGAGTCCTCTCCTGCTGATGTTCAGGTGTATATCAGTATGTAGCGTCTCTACTTTAAAGAGTCCTCTCCTGCTGATGTTCAGGTGTATATCAGTATGTAGCGTCTCTACTTTAAAGAGTCCTCTCCTGCTGATGTTCAGGTGTATATCAGTATGTAGCGTCTCTACTTTAAAGAGTCCTCTCCTGCTGATGACTCTCTGTTGTTGTGTTTCAGTATGAAAGATTACGAACGCTCTACTCGGAGCTCGAGGAGAAACTGGAAGCTTCAGAGATCCAGATTAAAAGCCAGTCTGCGGAGTACAGATCCCTCCTGCAACAGAAGGATGTATGTATATCTTAAATATTGATTAATGCATTTTAGATACTAATTATAACAATCTACCCTTCAAGAGGACTCATTCCTGCACCTCTCTCTCAGTGGAACCCTAAAATATGTCTTCCCAGGTGGAGATCAGTCACCTGAAGGCCCGGCAGAGCGGTCTCCAGGACGAGTTCCAGACCCTGCAGCAGTCGGCTCAGTCTTCCTCCGTCGGCCCCGCCATGCTACCCGTCACAACCACCGCCTCCTCCACCACCACCTCCTCCTCTGCCTCCTCCTTCATGTCACGGCCCACGGGGACCCACTCGGGTTTCCACGGCGACGAGATGGACCTCAGCGACGTGCTGTGGTCTCAGCAGGAGATCAACCGGCTGTCCAATGAGGTCCTGCGCCTGGAGGCCGAGGTGGCTCACTGGAGGAGGATGTCTCAGGTAATCAGGAGGAGGATTCAGTCTTAATATCATTTACTTGTTATGAAGTAGCACTAATAGTTTCTATGTCCTCCACTTCCATCGTCCATAAGCCCCTGGAAAACCGTTTCCATTTTTCCACAAAATATTTATTAAACATAGACAGATTTTCTTTGTTTAAACAATGATATAAACCAAAGTGATGCACATGTGCTAACCCACCACAAAGCACACAGTAAATATAGAAAAAAGGAGAAAAATGAAAACCCAATTATTATTTCGTAATTTGATAAAAGATCAAATGTTTTTTAGGTTTTTCTAAAACAAGACAAGCAGTTTTTGGTACCACATCCATGAGTCACCGTGATACAAAATACATGAGGTGCTAAAAGCTTCGGACATTCAAAAGAAAGCATTTCATACTTGTTTTAGTTCCTTGTTTTAATCTAAATAGTTTAAAATCGTTAAAGCTCATTTTGCGTTCCTGACGAGATGTTATTATTTTATGTTATTTTCAGGCGTCAACAGCAGCAGGGACGGGTAACGGCGACCAGGGAGAGATCCTCAAACTCCAAAGAACTATCAAGGTGAGTCTTTCTTATGGTGTTTGATGGTAGAATCCGAATCCCAAAGTTAAATCTGAGTGACTTTGATTCTATCTTTAGCTTTTATACTCCCCATCTCTACGGGTCTAAAGCTTGATGTGTTTTGTGTCAGGATCTGCGTGAGGAGATGAGTCGAGAGGTGGACGAGCATCAGCACGAGCTGGCGGCGCTGCAGGACGCTCAGCGGCAGAAGATGGCCGACATCACCCGCAGACACAAGGAGGACTTGGCGGAGTACGAGGAGAGGATCGAGGAGCTGGAGGAGCAGATTCACGGGGGTGAGCTGCTGGTTGGGGTGTAGGAACTCAGAGATTTAATGAGGAAATCATGGCTTTAATACAAGTAAAACCCTCCTCTGCAGGTGGGAGTCCGGCCTCTTCCCCGTCCGACGCCTCCAAGCTGTCTGAACTCCAGCAGACCGTCGCCGCTCTGCAGGAAGCGGCCGATCAGCGGGAGCAGGAGCTGCAGGAGATGTCAGCCAGTCTGGAGGAGGCGCGGAGCAAACAGGCGTCTCTGCAGCAGGAGAAGGACGAGGCTCAGGAGGAGAACACGGAGCTGCTGCAGAATTACACCCGCCTGCAGACCTCCGTCACCGAGCTGCAGACCAGAGTGCAGGAGCAGGAGGGCAAGAGCCTGCAGAAAGCCCAGCTGGAGCAGGAGATCCAGGGGCTGAGGGACAAGCTCACAGGTAGACTGTCCATGTTTTTAATTCATGCTGAAAACAGCTGCTGAGTTCATTAATCAAAGCTGCTCAGTGCTAACAGGAAGACTCTTTGCTCAAGCTGATCGGGATTCCTTAATTAAAAGTGATTTTTAGATTGTAGTGCCCTAAAATCAATACTGCATTTAACAATGAATTGGAATTTAGAAATACTTTATTTATCTTGAATATAAATTGTGTTTCATGACAGTTGCCTCATCTTCCAAAATAAAATAAAATAGAATAAAAATGACAAAAATAAAAAACAGTTATTACAAATATTTCTTTACAACATGCACAACATACTATTACAACATGCACAGTGGTGTGTTAGAATGATATTCTGCTCAAAGTTTAAATCTAAACATGTAATATATTAATAATCCTAAATTACTTGAATAGTTGAACAGTAGTTTGTTTTGTACATTATTATTAATTATAATGTCTCTTTTCCAGCTGCAGAAAAAGAAATTGAGGGACTGAAAAGCCTTGATGAGGTAAGTGTGAATATAAACCACTAACTATGCATCATTTTACATATTTATAATGTTTGTAGTGGTATGTTCATCATTTAATCCCATCATTTAATGACTTTTGTAACTTTTTCTTGTTGCACGATTAGGCAGAACCAAAAGAAGAGGTTGAGCATGCAGACATCTTGGAGCTGAACACCATCATCGGGACGTTGAGGCAAGAAAAGGAAGTCCTGGAACAAGACAAGGTTTGTTTATATGATGCAAACTTGTTATTATTACGGACAAATTAGATCTATTGGATAGGAGGGGGTGCAGGTAGGAAGGGGCTCGTGCATGGAGAGATCTGTAGGGGAGGAGGAGGAGTTTGTAGAGGATGCAGAAGGTGAAAGAAGAAGGTTATGCAGTTCAGATAACTGAGGATTGATTTGAAAACAAATCCTGAAGTTTAATTGGATTTATTCACAGCTTGATCTGGAAGAAAGACTGAGGCTGTCGGTGGAGCAGAGAGTCAGCAGTTCTGCAGAGGCAGAGACGAGTGATTGGGAGGCTGTGGAGGATCTGAAACTGGAGCTGCAGCGCCAAGACAAAGCCCTGAGGAACAGGGAGGAGGAGCGGGACACCCTGATGTCAGAGCTGGAGGAGCTGGACCGGCAAAACCAGGAAGCAACACAGGTCAGAGAGCGACCCGATTTATGAAGCATTTAGAGACATCAGACTGAAGGCAGTAAGGTTTATCTGTGTTTTGTTCCATCTCTTCCTGTCTCCAGCACATGATCTCGGTGAAGGATCAGCTCTCCGCTCAGCTGAAGGAGGCCGAGGCGGAGCTGAACACAACCAAAGACCAGAGGAGCGCGCTGGAGGAGGAGCTTCAGAACCAAAAGGAGCTGACGAGCCAGAGCGCCTTCACCCTGAACGACCTGCACATGGGCAAACAGCAGCTGGAGCGCTCGCTGAAGGAAATGAAGGAGAAACTGGGAAATGCACAGGGGCAGAGCAAGGAGGCGAGGAGAGAAATCACAGAGCTGAAGAAGACCCTGCAGGAGCGAGAGGAGCAGTTATCTGTGGCAAGAGCTGCGCTGCATCGGGAGGGGGAGACGGGAAGTGATGAGAAGCTAGCAGCGAAGGAGAGAGAATTGTCCGACCTGAGGAGGGAATTTGAGGAGATGAGGAGCTCTCAGGAGATGGCGCTGTCTGAGGATTACGAGCTAAAGATGGAGAACAGGAGGTTGAAGGAGGAGAAGGAGAGCCTGGCAGCTCTGAGCAGGACGTTGCGGGAGAAGGACACTCGTATCGAGGCGCTGAAGCTGGAGAAGATTCAGCTGGAGGGGGAACTGGGACAGGTGGAGAGGACGGTAGCAGAGCAGGGGAAGCAGTACCAGCAGACCATCGAGGAGCTGACCCGAGCTCGCTCCATGGACGCCTCGGCGCTGCAGATGGAGCACGAACGAGCCGTCAAACTGAACCAGGAGAAAGACCTGGAGATAGCTCAGCTGAGGAGAGACGCCGAGCAGCTGGCGTCCGACCAGAGAGACACCAACGAGATGCTGTCCATCACGGTCGCTGGGCAGAAGCAGCTGACCGACCTGCTGCAGGAGAAGGACGTCTTCATGGACACGCTGAAACAAAACGCTTCGGATCGGCAGAAGGAGATGGAGAACAGCATCACGGTCGTGAAGAAGGAGGCGGATGCTCTGAAACTGGTGCTGGAGGAGAAGGACAGACAGCTGGGCGGCATGAAGGAGGAGAACAGCCATCTGAAGGAGGAGATCGACCGACTCAGGGATCAGCAGAGCCGGCCTCAAGCTCTAGCCGAGCCACGGACGCTAGACATCATCACGGAGCTGGAGACGGAGATCACGCAGCTTAAGCTGTCCAGGAACATACTCGCAGAGGAGGTGCAGACTCTGAGGAGAACCACGGAGGAGCTGCAGGCGTCTCTGCTTCTGTCGCAGCAGACTCTGCAGGCTCAGCAGACGGAGCTGGAGCAGGCTCACGCTCGCCATCAGCAGACGACGCTCAACTACGACCGGCTGATCCACGCCAGAGACCAGGAGATCTCCCGCCTGCAGGATCAGCTGAGCGAGAGTCGAGCGCACTCCCCCTCTGTGCAGGGAGACGTCATCCTGCAGGAAGAGAAGACCCAGACTCTGAATCAGGAGAACGGCAACGAGAAACACGACCTGTCCAAGGTGGAGATCAACAAGCTGGTGCGAGGCATCAAGGAGAAGGAGACGGAGATCAGCCAGCTGAACGAGAAGAACCTGTCGCTTACCCGACAGCTGGATCAGCTGGTGGTGTCTCGGGATGAGGTGGGGAAATTGTCCCAGATGATCCTGCAGAAGGACCTGGAGATCCAGGCGCTGCACGCCCGAGTGTCCATGGCTGCAGGCGGCGGCCACAGCCAGGACGTCCTGTTCCTCCAGCAGCAGCTGCAGGCGTACGCTGTAGAGCGCGAGCAGGTGATCGCCGTGCTCAACGAGAAGGCGAGGGAGAACAGCCAGCTGCGCTCTGACTACCACCGCCTCATGGACATCCTGTCGGGGAAGGAGGCGGCGCTGCTGAAGCTGCAGCAGGAGAACCAGCGCCTCTCCACCATGAGCGATCCCTCAGGAAGCCAGGAGATGTTCAAGGAGACGATCCAAAACCTGTCGCGCATCATCCGGGAGAAGGACATCGAGATCGACGCGCTGACGCAGAAGTGCCAGACGCTAGTGACGGTGCTGCAGGCATCGGGAGGAGAGCCCGGCAGCGGGTCGGGAGGCGTCAGCAGCAACCAGTTCGAGGAGCTGCTGCAGGAGCGCGACACGCTGAAGCAGCAGGTGAAGAAGATGGAAGAGTGGAAGCAGCAGGTGATAACCACGGTGAAGAACATGCAGCACGAGTCGGCGCAGCTGCAGGAGGAGCTGATCAAGCTGCAGGGCCAGTTCTCCGCCGACAGCGACTGCTCCTCCAAGCTGTCGGTGGATTACGCCGGGCTGATCCAGAGCTACGAGCACAAGGAGAGGAGGCTGGGCAGTCTGAGTCAGGAGCTGGCTCAGGTGCAGCAGAGCATTACGCAGCTCAGCACCACTAAAGACGTGCTGCTGGGTAAACTGGACAGCGTGGCTCTGACTCCAGAAGTCACAGCTGATGCTCCGAGCCCGCAGACGCCTCCGACACTGAACAGTGACAAACTGCAGGAAGAAATCATCAGATTGCGGAGTCAGTTAGCGGAGAAGGAGAGCATGATCAGGACTCTTCAAGAGAACAACCACCGGCTCTCCAACTCAGCGTCGGACACGGAGAGTGAGCAGAGGAGTCAGATGGAGGAGGCGCGACTGGTGAAAGAGAGGTTGGAGGCCCTGCAGAGGTCCGTCAGGGAGAAAGACCTGCTCATCAAAAGCAAAGGAGACCAGCTGGGCCATGTGAGCGAGGCGCTGCGAAACCGCGAGAACGACAACGAGGTGCTGAAGCAAGCCGTTACCAACCTGAAGGAGCGCGCTCTGATCCTGGAGCTGGACGGGAGGAAGCTGAAGGAGGAGAACGAGCTGGTGGTGTCGCGCTCTCGAGAGAAGGAGTCCGAGTTCAGAGCGCTGCAGGAAACCAACATGCAGGTGTCGCTGCTGCTCAGAGAGAAGGAGTTCGAGCTGACTGCCGTGAGCGAGAAGAGTGCCACTGTGGAGAGGATGCTCAAAGACAAGGAGCAGGTGAGCCAGCTGCAGGTTCATGACTCCTTCCTTTCTTCAAGCACTCACGTTAATGATTTTTCTTTGCTGTGGTGCAGGGTAAGTCTGGAGAGCTGAATCAGCTGCTGAACGAGCTGAAGTCCATGCAGGAGAAAGCCGTGGCCTTCCAGCACGAGAGGGACCAGGTGATGATGGCGCTGAAGCAGAAACAGATGGAGACCACTGCGGTGCAAACTGAGGTAGGAGGACGGATGATAATACATCTGTTTCTTTAATAGGATATAAAACATATCCATGTATTCCCACTGCTCCTCTCCTGTAATGATCTCTCTGTTTCCTCCACAGCTTCAGCATGTGCGGGACAAAGAGCAGCGTCTGAACCTGGAGCTGGAGAGGCTGCGTAATCACCTGCTGGACATCGAGGACTCGTACACCAGGGAGGCTCTTGCTGCAGAGGACAGGGAAATGGAGCTGCGCAGGAGAGTCACTCTGCTGGATGAGAGGCTGGCGTCCTCCTCCAGCGCTGTGGAGAACGCCAGGTCAGCAGAAACTCTGAAAAATACAAATGAAGTCATCCTAAACCACCAGTTTTAAACTCCTCAAAACTACTTTTTTTAAACTTTCCGCTCCGTTTAATTGTATATATTGGAGTGTGAACTACCTTTAACCACATACCTGCTGGAATTTGTGACCACTATTGTGCAGCAGGCCTTGCAAAGATGAGATAAATGCATTAGTTTAAGGTTATATGCCTGGTTAAAGTCCTGTTTTCCTACAGCCAACAGGCCAGCATGCAGGTGGAGTCTCTGCAGGAGCAGCTGAGCGGCGTGGTGAAGCAGAGGGACGATGCTCTGATCCATCTCAGGACGTCCCAGGAGCAGGTCAACCAGTACGCAGTGTCGCTGTCCAACCTGCAGATGGTGCTGGAGCAGTTTCAGCAAGGCAAGTCTCCAATATTTTTAGCAGCTATTAGGCAGTTTGTCTGGCAGGTAAATCCCTGATAGATAATTGTGTCTTCTTCCATCAGAGGAGAAAGCGATGTACTCTTCAGAGCTCGACAGGCTGAAGAAGGAGAAGGACGAGTGGAAGAGGAAAGCTGAGAGGCTGCAAGACCAGGCCTCATCTCTGCAGGTAAACAAACAAACACTGATCCGATTCATTTAATTATAAACCTTAGTATTCAGGGTCTTAACGAAGGCATATGAACTAATATCACACTGTAAAAAATACTTAAGTAAAAGTCCTGCATTCAGCATGATGCTCGAGTAAAAGGGATATAAATGTAAGCAAATCTTTACATGTCTTGCTTTTAAACAACATTTATAAAATGGAATTAAAACTTCATATTTTACAAATCTGCTGTAAGTTTCGTTTGGAAAAATCCTCATTTTAAAGGTAATTAGTAACTTTAGAAGTCAAGCTGGTTCAAAATGCACCCCTCACACTACTGATCCACATCCCCCTAGTCCTCATAGACCTTCACTGGCTTCCAGTCTCCCACCACATCAACTACAAACTACTGGTACTCACCTACAAAGCCCTCCAACATCTGGTCACTACCTATCTCAGGGTCCCTCAGATCCACCTCAGTCGGTCTCCTATCAATCCCTAAGTCCAGACTCTGCAGCTTTGGAGCCTTTCCTGAGGCAGCTCCCAGGCTCCCCCAAGATCCCCTGTAGTTCTATATGTTTTAGTGCATGTAATTGGTCTGAAATCCCTGTGTTTCAATCTAAAACTCAGCATGATAGCATCCCTTTAATGGAGCTGAAGTTGCAGTCATAATTAGACGGTGTTTTCCTCTGTCAGATTAACCTGGACGAAGCCAGCGCTGCTCTGGAGTCGGCGTCTCGCCTCACCGATCAGCTGGACCTGAAGGAGGAGCAGGTGGAGGAGCTGAAGAAACAAGGTGAGTTTCAGCCAGGTGTGCAAACATCTGTCCTCTGGGGGAAACATCTGACAGAACTCCTTAAATTACAGCAAAATAAAAATATTCAGGAGGTTTCAGTCAAATAAAAGTCTTGTTTTACGTCTTATTTGTCTGGTTAATATTTATATATATATATATATTTTATTTAAGCTTTTTATTGAACTTTAACTTTAATATTTATATTTTAATATTTTAATTATTTGTTAAATCTATTATTTTATTCTCCATCTTTCACAAAAACCCAATTTCCTCCGGGATAAAACATATACCAATCAAAGCTCCTTTATAAACTTCTTGCTTCTATTTTTTACAGCAAATTAATAAATATAATTTATACAACTTTATTATATTTTATATTTATTCTTAAAATACTTTCTTTTGTTAAAATAAATATTATATTTTTTATCGATCTTTTATTTTATTCTCAAACTTCCACAAAACCCAATTTCCACCCAGGATAAGTGAAATATTCTGATGTTTATGTTGGATATTATGGGACGCATGTGATGTAGTGTGCCCTTATCACAGTCAGAATAACAGAGGGCAGTAAACCCTGGTCTCCGCCCGGCCTCAGGTCCTGATGCTTTATTATTTCTGTGCAGATTTCACTCTTATCCCGCTCACATTTGGCCGTTACATCACAGAAAATTCTCAGACGGATTTCCAGACATTGTGTTCGTTGAGTCCAGATATGAAGTCACATAGTGTATGGAGCGTTTACATTCACTCTATTTATAGGGAGCGTGAGAAGGCTCGGCAGACAGAGGAGGACGAGGGTTTTGGAAACTTGGCTTTTCATGTATTACTAAAAGTAATCAAATAAAAGAACCTGATCTAAGATGTTAAATATAACGTGTTTTTCTCGGTTTCTGCGTTTGTTTCAGTGGAAGTGAGACAGGAGATGCTGGAGGAGGTGCAGCAGAAACTGATGAGTCTCCTGAACAGCACGGAGGGGAAGATAGATAAGTACGTCTGTCTGAGTTTTATATTACACTCTTATTTACTTTCATTGGGATTAAGTTTGATTTCTGTCCCAAAGCCTAACTGTACCTTTATGTTATAACACTGGTAATCTCAGACAGAGGCAAAGAAAACCATCTAAATATGGACATTTTGAACTTTTCAGATGGAATCAGAGCTTAAGTGTTTCTCAAATTACTTAAAGTTTTAAAAAGCTACTGGTTTTCTGCAAAAAGAATACAGGAAGTGGTCATTAACCAAGAACAAACACATCATTTATCAGATGATGGTGGTAAATTCAACAGAAATTCACAAATGTGTGGAAAGTTAAGCCTCATTATTATTATTTAACACCTTTTATTTTGGTTTGTCTATACATGTATTTTAATTTATAAAAAAGTGTAATCCTGCTTTAAATCTGCAATACAACAAAAAATGTATATAAATAAAACATTAATAAATAAAACAATAATTAGAAATCAGCCGATGGAAATATTCAAATAATCCACTGGGGATTATTTCTGTTTGCAGAGTCCTGATGCGTAACCTGTTCCTGGGATACTTCCACACACCGAAAACCAAACGTGCCGACGTGCTGAGGCTCATGGGAAGTGTGCTGGGGCTGAGCAGAGAAGATGTGGACAAGGTGAGAGGTTACTCAGACACATATTCAATGTTTCCACAATCAAATAATCACACAGTATCTTGTCGCTAGGCAGAAAAAGTGAATAATTTGAGGTTATTTCCTGGCGTTTTATTGGCCGGAAGATGAATATAGAAAATAAACTGCTGAAAATGGACAAATAAACAAGTAGCCCTACTGGATAACAGGTCTCACTTTGAGTTTGTTTACTCCAGAAGATAGTGACATAACACTTGAGCTTCTTTTGGCTAGCGTTCAAACACAATGTATGTGACAGGGTTAGGGGGCGGGACATCTCTAAGCGGACCAATCACAACAGAGCTAAGCAAAGGGGAGCTGCAGCTCAGGCAGTATGAGGAAAATAAAGAGCTTACTGAACATTAAAGCATGGAGACATGTCCCAGTACTAATATCAACCTGAAAATGAGTATATTAGGGCCTCTCTAATTAAAAAAGACAAGCATAACATCATGGACAAACTAAAAGATAATCCCAATAACAGTTGGCAGGCTTCCTTTGGCTAAAAGAGAGACTGATTGTCACTGTTCAGATGTGATTTCTAGCTCCAGCAGATCCTCTCAGTGCTCCCAAACCGAAAATATTTCCTCCTCCAGACCTCCTGCCCCGTGGGACTCCGTCCAGCGATTACCCAACACTGCTAAAGGAAAACAGAGACACACAATTGCGACTACAACTCTTCAGAAGAGCCATATTAATCGTGTTGGAGGTCGTTCCTCTTACTTCTTGTCAAGCCCTCCCTCACGTCCTGCTAATGCGCTTTAGATTTTTCCACTCTACTCATGTTTACCGCAGCCAAGTGTCCCACAAAAACAGACTCAGTGGATCCGCTGCCTTATGAACGGATCTAGAGAAACAGAGGATAATAAAGTCTGAGGTTTCCTTCTGTGTTTGAGATTAAGTAGTTAGTGGGAACGCAAAATATGTGTCCAGAAAGTGGCGGCAGACGGAAAGGGAATCAATTTTAACGGGAAATAATCTGAACTCTTCTTTAGAAACACGACTAAAACAAAGCCTGAAGGAACTTTGTAAGACTGTAATGTTCACTTCTCATCCCTTCATGATGCGGTTCATGTAGTTTTTCATACAGTTATGAGGTGCTTTGTGAAGATTCTTTAAGAGGCTTTACTCCTGTCTCAAAGGTCTGCACCTGGATTTTCAGTAAGGTTTAAAGCTCCCCTGTTACGCAAAATCCACTTTTCCATGTCGTTAAACATCAACGTAGAGGGTTATGGGATGCTAAAATGATCTGTTTGGAGTTTCAAATCAGACACAGGTGGATATATCTGAGACCTGTAGTATAGTGTTGAAAGAGAGTGGAACAGGGGAGCTTTCAAAGGGATCGGATTCCTGAACCTGACCAAAAAACGGTGTGTTTCTAATTGTTTAAGTAATCCTTCCCTCTGCAGATGTTGGAGGAAGACGGTCGCCAGGGCGTCACAGGATGGGTTTCTAACTGGCTCGGAGGAAAAGGAGCTCAGAGTGTCCCAAACACTCCTCAGAGACCCACCAGCGCACAAACCCTCAACTCGGTAAGAAAGAAACAAAACGTGAGGTTATTTTAAGATCTCAAAGTTAGCATCCCTCCAATAGCCCATGGGATATCTCCATTGGAACTACAGCACGGTCACATGACCTCACGTCACCACCGCTAAGCTAAAGGCGGCTAATGTTGGGCTATAAAGGAACTACAGCACGGTCACATGACTTCACGTCACCACCGCTAAGCTAAAGGAGGCTAATGTTGGGCTATAAAGGAACTACAGCACGGTCACATGACTTCACGTCACCACCGCTAAGCTAAAGGAGGCTAATGTTGGGCTATAAAGGAACTACAGCACGGTCACATGACTCCACGTCTCCACCGCTAAGCTAATGGCGGCTAATGTTAGGCATTTAGACCCTTTATAAACGCAGTAATGGCTCTGAGTGATTTATGTTATAGTGGACATAGAGCACACTTCCCAGGACTTTCTTTCAGTGAGTTATCACAGACCGGCGGACGTGGCACCAGTGTAACTTCCCTTCATTTATAGAGAAACAAAGCACTCGGGGTCTGTGTGCTTTCACAAGGAAACGTCCAGAGTGAAAACCGGAGAAGAGAACAGGGCTGAACCATTCATCTTAATCACCATTTTGACTTTACCATGAATTGGGAATTTGGAAAATACAAGTTAGTCCCGCTAGATGTGACTTAGTATGTAATTAACTGATCATTTAACTAAATATAATAGTTAATTAAACATTGGTTACGATTTTAAGTTCTTCTGAGGGACTTACTCATTAACCTCTCTTTTCTGATTTTATGAATAGGTGTATTATCGATGGAACTGGTTAATAACCAGTCTTGTTCTACAGTGTAAAAGTCTTATGGGGTTGATCCTACTTTGTAAAGTTAGGAGATGTGGCTCCTTGGAGTACAAAAATCACACATTTTAAACAAAAGAAAGGTTCATTTGAGTTACATTTCACAGATCTTTCCAAGTGTATTCCTTGTAAATGAATATGACACCACAAGGAAGTTACTCTGAATCTAACTCATTGAATCTCACACTTCATTTTGCACTTGTTTCTAAGATGGAAAGCAGAGTTTCCTCCGTGCTTCAGCAGCACTTCACACTCGCCTGTCTTTTTGTCGTTGCAGTCCTTCTCGGAGATGTTTGTAAAGTTCCTGGAGATCGAGTCGACTCCTTCGCTGCCCGCACCGAAACTCCTCATGCATGAGATCACGCCTCTGAGCGCTCCGCCTCCGAGGAGAGCCAACACCGCTGCTTCCAGCACCGCCGCAGGTAAGCGCTGTGGGAACAACTGGATGTTCTGTTTCTCTGGTCTTAAAGAAGACAGCTCTCCTCCTGACGCATCACTTCTCCTCTCCTCCTAACAGGGGGTGCGGCGCTCGGGAAGCGACCCGGCGAGCAGAACCCGTTCCTGGCCCCGCGCTCCGCCGCCGTTCCCCTGCTGGCGGGCTCCAGCTCCGGGGGCCCCGGGGGTCACCTGCTCATGAAGCCCATCTCGGCCGCGCTGCCCACCTTCACCCCGGTGCCGGTGTCCGCGGAGAGCGGGGGAGCCGTGCTCAAAGACCTGTTGAAGCAGTGATGCACACTTTAAAGGAGAACACACTACAGACTGAGATGCTGCTCTGTTTCACATATCCTGCGGAAATAAAGGCTTAATAATCCCTGTGTTTTTAAGAGGCGACTGAAACTCAATGTAGTTTTTTAAAGCAATTACCGCTCTATGCAATCCGTCTCATCTTTAAGTTATGAACGACCGATGAAAGGACCAAGCCTGCAGAGAGGACGCACGATGAGGTCATTCACACTTCAGAAAACAACATATTTGATTTTCATAGAAACTGTCCTTTTCACTATGAGTTACATTTCGATTTTTCTCCACCTCTGAATACAAGTGACCTTTTTAGACTCGCTGCGT
Organism: Eleginops maclovinus; assembly: GCF_036324505.1. NCBI lineage: Eukaryota > Metazoa > Chordata > Actinopteri > Perciformes > Eleginopidae > Eleginops > Eleginops maclovinus. The sequence goes on along the minus strand of NC_086367.1, from coordinate 23,810,820 downwards.
GCATCCATCGGGACATCCTGCGAGTCTGCAGCCTGGGACGGCTTTTATTCTCTCGTCTTTTTTCCTCCTTTCAGCGGCAAACTGCATCAGATCCAGGACTCTCCTCAAGGCTCTGGCAGCAGAATCCTGCGTGCAGATTTACGTGCTTCAGTCCATCTGTTAAACCCATGAAGACATATTTTGCTTGTCCGTCGCAGTGATATGCAAAGCACTGTAATTACGTCTGCGGCCTGTGGTTGATCGGCTCATATGTTATTATAGTTATATGGGGGGGGGCGTTTTCTTCTTATTTATAGGCACTAAAAAGGAAGTTTGGAAGTTTTAAGTGCCTGCATTTTTGCTAATTGGTTGTGTAATCAGGATTGTACATGGTTAATATAAATATATATATTTACAAAATGTAAAAAAATGCACATTTATGGAAGTTTTACCCGACCAGAGCCGGCCAGCGCTGCTCTGCATTTTTGTAAAGACATCAGTCAGCCGCTGCAGAGGGAGAGCTTCTCCAGGTGTGCTGGGGAAATGTAAAAACCTGTAAATCAGCTTTAAAATCATTTTTGTAGACTAAAAACATGGAAGAAAAGGAGTTGGATTACCTTGAATGATCTTTAACAGGAGTTAGTACACTTGATTTAATCTGAGTTTCAAATCAAATAAAAAGTACTGCTGTGGTTCTGTCTTTTTTTAATACTGCACTTAAACAAACCAGATGTGGCTACTACAGCATGCAGAGCCAGATGTGCTGTGAGGAGGGGGCTGTTTTGTTTCGTTGGAAAACCGACACGCACTGTGTATGCTTTCTGCCTGTTCCCCCCCCCACTGCAGCAGCTCCGGAGGGGAGGGGGCTCTCGGTGATTGAATCCAGCTGTTGCGCGCGCTCGGAGGGGGCCAGTCAACTTGCATGTCGCTAAATAATGTGCAGCAGGGAGCGCAGCGCAGTCCATTTTGAAGAAGGCATTCCTGCAGCACGTCAGTCCATGCACCGGAGCTGCAGCCCTTCATGAGACGCCGGTGTCGGTTTTCGCGTAACGGCGCATAGTTTGGGGGGGGGTGGTGAGAGCATAGATTTGGGGAGAATTTACGGGTCGAACTCTTTTTTCCCCCCTTGAGGAAGCATGCTTTCTGAGAGACGTGGCTTCAGGTTTCGCTCTTCTGCGAGGTCAGTAATCTCCCTTTCTCTCTGCGTAACAGCCTGCTCTGTGTTTGCAGAGCTCCTTATTCTGTGAGAAGACTTTGAACACTTTCCCTCTGTGCAGGATGTTGGCAGCTCTGGTATTCATCCTGCTTTGTATCCAGCCTGGACACGGACAGGTAATGAACACCTTCAGTGTGTTACCATAACTCACTCTAAAGTCAGGCTTATAGATGTGTTTATTGACACGCAATAAACCTCAGTATGTAAGAATGGAAATGCATGGCCGAATGTAACCTATACATATGTAAATCATAATCATGTTTTATGGATTTCTTCCTGGTGTTCCCCCCTCAGACCTGCACAGAAGGGTTTGCCTATGATCGCAGGTCGAGACAGTGCATAGGTGAGTGGTTTCTGCTCCTATATGTAATCATATTCAAAGTTTGCAGTTGTGGAAGAAGACCTCTGATCTTTTACGGGAAGAAATGCTCTATTTTAAGTAAGAGTCCTGAAAGTGATGGCAATTTTCACTACAATTCAACATTATTTACCTAAAGATGTTACTCTAAAAGTATTCAAAGATCCAAACGTCATGGCAGTTATTATGCAGATATATCTATATTAATAATGATGTACACACTAATGCGTTTATTAACATTGAGTTGAGGCGTTCATCACCAATCTATCAATAAACATTTAGGATCAGAACCCTTTCAGTAATGCATAGTAGATCAGTGAATGTAATGGTGTAGACCATGTTTGACTGAAGTTGAGTAGAAGTGTAAAGTACCGGGAAATGGATGTCAAACACTGAATATTTAAACTTCTATGCAGTACTTGAGTAGAAGTACTTTGTCCCCCCCTGTATTCCTGCTCATCATTCACAGCTTTATCTGCAGTAAAGTCTCCTAAAGGGAAGCAGAAAGCCCCCACAGATATCAGAGAGAGTGCCTGCAGATGTGGTGTGTGCAGGAATGGCTTCATCAGTCCTCTCTGTGTTCCAGATGTGGACGAGTGCCGCACCATGCCAGATGTTTGCCGCGGAGACATGCGCTGTGTGAACCAGAACGGGGGCTACCTGTGCCTCCCCAGGAGCCTGTACAACCAGCCCTTCAGGCCCGAGACCCCCGCGCTGCCCGAGCCCCTCTACCCCGACACGTCGCTGGGATTCCCTGAGCCCTTTCTCCCGGAACCGGACCGGTCTGTGGAGCCCAGCTACCCCAGAGTCAGGTCCACCGCGCAGTGCATCCTGGGATACGCTCCTGCAGAGGACGGCTCCTGTAATGGTGAGTAACTTAGTGTTACCTCCTTTCTCCTCTGAAAACCGAGTTACATTTACCGGACTTCTTTCTGCGGGTCGATATGACTGCACATAGTCCCTTGGTCTGTTCTCCTTAGCAACAGACTGTTCTCCTTAGCAGCGGTCGGTTCTCCTTAGCAGCGGTCTGCTCTCCTTAGCAGCGGTCGGTTCTCCTTAGCAGCGGTCTGCTCTCCTTAGCAGCGGTCTGTTCTCCTTAGCAGCGGTCTGCTCTCCTTAGCAACAGACTGTTCTCCTTAGCAACGGTCTGCTCTCCTTAGCAACAGACTGTTCTCCTTAGCAACGGTCTGCTCTCCTTAGCAGCGGTCTGCTCTCCTTAGCAGCGGTCTGTTCTCCTTAGCAGCGGTCTGTTCTCCTTAGCAGCAGTCTGTTCTCCTTAGCAACGGTCTGTTCTACATAGCAACGGTCTGTTTGTAGGGCGGTGGCAAAGTGGTTAGGGGCTTGGCCTGGGAACTGGAAGGTCACCAGTTCAAGTCCCCGAAAGACCAAGTGCCACCGTGGTGTCCCTGAGCAAGACACTGGTTACCTACACTGCTCCCCGGGCGCCTTACATAATGGCAGCCCACTGCTCCTAACACTAGGATGGGTCAAATGCAGAGACCGCATTTCGTTGTCCTAGTACTTGTACTCTGTGCAATGACAATAAAGTTGAATCTTTCGTCTTTCTCCTTAGCAACGTTCTGTTCTCCTTAGAAACCATCTCTTTGCCATAGTGACAAAGCAATGTTGCTCAGCAATGGTCTGTAAGCGACAACTCAACAACATCTGGTCGAGATTGACCAATCAGAGTTGAGTATTCAACTAAGCTGTTTAATAATTGACATCATCACACAGACGTGTCGACTCGAGTCACTGTGTTGATGACGTGACGGACTCAGAGAGCAGATGCCGTCAGACTCAACTGGCTTGGAAGTTAATGCTGACATCTCGACATGATTGCCTGATTTGGTCTAAAATATGTCGACCACAGGACTCCTATCACACTGTGAGGGGTCTCAAACTTAAATGAAACCAGCTGAGAGGTAGGAGGGGAAAGGTTTCTCTGCGAACAACTGAAATGTGTCGAGGGGCTCAGAGTAGACACTGATTGTCTTAGTGCTCCCAAGCCAAGAAGTTTGGGAGCCTTTCTATAGATTTCTGAGGACCTCTCTTGGTCTTACTTGCCTGAAACTGTTGGAACTTTTTTGCTTCCTCCCATTATTTATTCCATCTTTTCCCCCACGCTGCAACAATAAAACACACCATTTCAGACACAAAGAACCCTCCAAACACAAGTGTCAGACTTGGCAAACAGGAGAGGAATTCTGTTGAGCACTCGGATCAAACAGGGACAGGGAAGTGAGTGCATGAATACCTGCAGGAGGTGCACAAACAGGCCCGGTGTCTCTTGCTGCAGCTGTTTGCACTTTCTTGTCTCTCTGCTGGATGTTTTGAAAAAGACATCTGCCACGTCCTGTTGTTATTCAGATCCTAAAGTTAAAGTAGATGATGACAGAAGGAAACCCGATAAAGACCGGGGATTTGAGTGTAAGTCATTACATTAGAGCTGGACTTTGAGTGGAATGCTTGCATCCGTCACTTCTCTCACAGACAGATGTTTGATGCTCGCTGCAGCGCCACATCTGGGGGGCCTTCGGCTCCTCACACTGACAACACTTCACAACAGCTGTCAGACACACAATAAGCATAACCCCCCCCCCCCCCCCAGCTGGTGGAAAAACCTCTCAGTGTCCAGCCGGGACGAGCTGCTGCCTCCTTAAAGTCCTTTTGGGGGTGTTTGGGATAAATCAGCCGTGACTGAGTGGAAAAATGTACACGTATAGCTCGGTTTCCTTTCCTTTGGAGTCCAGCTCATGCACAAACATGGAGTGTTTCTCTGCTCGCTGCCTTGTTTGGGTAAACTACAACGTCAACGCGCCAAACATGAAGTCATGGGTTGCCAAATCTGTGCCTGGAGGAAGGCCTCTGTGTGTGTGTGTGTGTGTGTGTGTGTGTGTGTGTGTGTGTGTGTGTGTGTGTGTGTGTGTGTGTGTGTGTGTGTGTGTGTGTGTGTGTGTGTGTGTGTGTGTGTGTGTGTGTGTGTGTGTGTGTGTGTGTGTGTGTGTGTGTGTGTGTGTGTGTGTGTGTGTGTGTGTGTGTGTGTGTGTGTGTGTGTGTGTGTGTGTGTGTGTGTGTGGTGATGTAATGGTGGTTGAGTGATGCTGCTGTGGGGCAGGATTTACACAGACGTTGACTTCCCGTCTGAACTTGCAACAAACACGGCTTTGTGTTTCAGTGGCACCACGCTCCATCAGTCAGTAATGCATGTTGTATATTATGGTCTGTTTGAGTCTTCTCTGAGCTGATTCCTGGATCCTTGCACCAGCTCTCTGTAGTTGTGTTGCCTCTCTCTGCAGAACATGTCTCTTTTGGTCGTTTTGCGTCTTTTTGTGACGTCTTATTTTCCTGACTTTGTCTCCTTTCTGTCTCCTTTCTGTCTCCTTTCTGTCTCCTTTCTGTCTCCTTTCTGTCTCCTTTTTCTGTCTCCTTTCTGTCTCCTTTCTGTCTCCTTTCTGACTCCTTTCTGTCTCCTTGCTGTCTCCTTTCTGACTCCTTTCTGTCTCCTTTCTGTTTCCTTTCTGTCTCCTTTCTGACTCCTTTCTGTCTCCTTTGTGTCTCCTTTGTGTCTCCTTTCTGACTCCTTTCTGTCTCCTTTCTGTCTCCTTTGTGTCTCCTTTCTGTCTCCTTTCTGACTCCTTTCTGTCTCCTTTGTGTCTCCTTTGTGTCTCCTTTGTGTCTCCTTTCTGTCTCCTTTCTGACTCCTTTCTGTCTCCTTTCTGTCTCCTTTCTGTCTCCTTTCTGTCTCCTTTCTGACTCCTTTCTGTCTCCTTTCTGTCTCCTTTCTGTCTCCTTTAGTTCTGTGTCTCTTTTTTATTTATTATGTCTTATTTGGATCATCTTGTGTCTCTGTGATCATTTTGTATGTCTTTCTAAAAGTTTTCTCTGTGATCATTTTGTGTCGATCATTTTAGTCAATATGCATCGTTTGTAGAAGTTTTGCATCTCCTTTTGGATGCATATCTATTTTGGTAATCGTGTGTCTCTGTCCTCTTTCTGTCTCTTTGTAGTTGTTTCTTCTATCATTCAAGATGTTTTGAATGTCTTTGTGGTCATTTTCTGTCCCTTTGTGAATTCCCAACAATTGCCCAGTAGCATCCTTCCATGATTCTAACTGTACTGCAGCTTTTCAGGGTTACTTGACTCACTAAGAAGCATGACCAGGAAGCTGCAGGCAGAGAAAGTCCAAACAGTCAGCACCGACAGCCGAGCTCTCAGCACCCTTTGTTAGCATTTCACCTTCCAGTTGTTTTTGCACCAGATTAGAGATTCCTCAGATTACACTCTGAATTCCTCCCACACACATCATCACAGCCATTATAATATTCCCTTATGAGGAAACCACGCTCTGTTCTCAGACCATGAAGTCACTGAGCTCTGCAGAAAAAGCTTCAGGTCTGTGCAGGGAAGTAGGTGGGGGCCCCGCTTTGTGTTTGGACAGGCTGCTGATAACGTCTGTCAGGGGGGCGCTGACCTTTTCTGCCAACTTTTAACGACGGGTGGGGGCTGGATAATAGTCTCGTTGCCAGCACCGTTACCCAGAAAGGCCCCAAAGATTTTATCTTAGACATGTATAGTACGGGTCCCCGGCTCATAGAAACTGCTGGATGCGGACTTTGCTGCACAATTAACACAAGTTGCAATCCTAAAAAATGTAGTCCTGGTGGGCTGCTTTTTGACTTCCATGAGTAGTGATGAGACCATTGGATATAGAGAGCACAATATGAAAGGTATTACCTCAGCTGTGGACAAATAAATAAGCACCCTGTCCAATCCAAATGATCCAGAGTCCCCTAAACTTCAAAATCCAGCAGGAATTAATCAAAATAAGCCTCTCTCTGGTTAAAAACTACAATTGTTGATCCTGGAAATGTCAGAAATGGATTCGGTGTCCTCAATAACCTCCAAAACCACTCCTAAATTGTCCGAATCGGCCGAGCAATTCTTTAACTATTATCCACATAAGCTATAATGCTCACTAACGCAAACTGCCCAACATGGGCAGGTCAGCATCCGGCAGTTTCTGTGTGCTGGGGACCCGACTATACATTTCTATCACAAAACTTTGGGGTACTCAGCATCTCTGGGTTCACAACAGGACTCTATGAGCTGCAACTGGACTGTAAGTCGGACCCCGGTCAAGAGCTACACGGGCCCCGACACCTGCAGGCAGTTACCCGTCAAAAGCTCTCTGAAGGGCCGTCATCTGCAGCCCAGGTGTAGCATACTGCAGATCTGTAACACACACACACACACACACACACACACACACACACACACACACACACACACACACACACACACACACACACACACACACACACACACACACACACACACACACACACACAGGAGCACCTCAGTTCACTCCTTATATAGAGCGTTTCATGAGCTGCCCACCAGCTTTGGGCTGACAGAGCCGATAAACTTCAGGAGAGACATGACGGATCAGATTTGCCTGAAATGTCGGGGAAATAAAAGCTTTATTCACTCAGCCAATTCCACTCCAGGTGTACGAAGAAACGTGAGCAACCACTGAAGATGCAACAACACACACTCAATGAAATAAAACTGAAGACAGATGAATGCATTTACACTGAGTCTGAATCTTGGTGATTTGTTCCACAGTTTTGAATAACTCCTCCTCCTCCTCCTCCTCCTCCTCCTCCTCCTCCTCCTCCTCCTCTCTGTTGCAGACATTGACGAGTGTGAGACCAACACTCACCACTGCAACCCCACCCAGGTGTGCATCAACACGGCGGGGGGGTACACCTGCTCCTGCATCGAGGGGTACTGGCTCATCGGGGGGCAATGTCAGGGTGAGTAACTGCAGCAGGTTTTGCATATTCACATATTTACCAAGAGTCCCAAAGTATATCTACTTTAAAGAGTCCTCTCCTGCTGATGTTCAGGTGTATATCAGTATGTAGTGTCTCTACTTTAAAGAGTCCTCTCCTGCTGATGTTCAGGTGTATATCAGTATGTACTGTCTCTATTTTAAAGAGTCCTCTCCTGCTGATGTTCAGGTGTATATCAGTATGTAGCGTCTCTACTTTAAAGAGTCCTCTCCTGCTGATGTTCAGGTGTATATCAGTATGTAGTGTCTCTACTTTAAAGAGTCCTCTCCTGCTGATGTTCAGGTGTATATCAGTATGTAGTGTCTCTACTTTAAAGAGTCCTCTCCTGCTGATGTTCAGGTGTATATCAGTATGTACTGTCTCTACTTTAAAGAGTCCTCTCCTGCTGATGTTCAGGTGTATATCAGTATGTAGCGTCTCTACTTTAAAGAGTCCTCTCCTGCTGATGTTCAGGTGTATATCAGTATGTAGAGTCTCTACTTTAAAGAGTCCTCTCCTGCTGATGTTCAGGTGTATATCAGTATGTAGAGTCTCTACTTTAAAGAGTCCTCTCCTGCTGATGTTCAGGTGTGTATCAGTATGTAGTGTCTCTACTTTAAAGAGTCCTCTCCTGCTGATGTTCAGGTGTATATCAGTATGTAGTGTCTCTACTTTAAAGAGTCCTCTCCTGCTGATGTTCAGGAGTATATCAGTATGTAGTGTCTCTACTTTAAAGAGTCCTCTCCTGCTGATGTTCAGGTGTATATCAGTATGTAGAGTCTCTACTTTAAAGAGTCCTCTCCTGCTGATGTTCAGGTGTATATCAGTATGTAGTGTCTCTACTTTAAAGAGTCCTCTCCTGCTGATGTTCAGGTGTATATCAGTATGTAGTGTCTCTACTTTAAAGAGTCCTCTCCTGCTGATGTTCAGGTGTATATCAGTATGTAGTGTCTCTACTTTAAAGAGTCCTCTCCTGCTGATGTTCAGGTGTATATCAGTATGTAGTGTCTCTACTTTAAAGAGTCCTCTCCTGCTGATGTTCAGGTGTATATCAGTATGTACTGTCTCTACTTTAAAGAGTCCTCTCCTGCTGATGTTCAGGTGTATATCAGTATGTAGTGTCTCTATTTTAAAGAGTCCTCTCCTGCTGATGTTCAGGTGTATATCAGTATGTAGTGTCTCTACTTTAAAGAGTCCTCTCCTGCTGATGTTCAGGTGTATATCAGTATGTAGCGTCTCTACTTTAAAGAGTCCTCTCCTGCTGATGTTCAGGTGTATATCAGTATGTAGAGTCTCTACTTTAAAGAGTCCTCTCCTGCTGATGTTCAGGTGTATATCAGTATGTAGAGTCTCTACTTTAAAGAGTCCTCTCCTGCTGATGTTCAGGTGTGTATCAGTATGTAGTGTCTCTACTTTAAAGAGTCCTCTCCTGCTGATGTTCAGGTGTATATCAGTATGTAGTGTCTCTACTTTAAAGAGTCCTCTCCTGCTGATGTTCAGGTGTATATCAGTATGTAGTGTCTCTACTTTAAAGAGTCCTCTCCTGCTGATGTTCAGGTGTATATCAGTATGTAGTGTCTCTACTTTAAAGAGTCCTCTCCTGCTGATGTTCAGGTGTATATCAGTATGTAGTGTCTCTACTTTAAAGAGTCCTCTCCTGCTGATGTTCAGGTTGATATAACTGATGCTGCACTTTTATGAAATACAACCTCCTAAAGTTGTAGGACAGCGCCCTCTTGTGGTACCAAATGAAATACAATTACATTTACATTTTAAAAAGTTAAAATAAAATGAAACAACATCATGAATAAAATAAAGACTACATTTGATAAATATCTATCTTGCTTTTAAACCAGTTTTCTTCCTCCAGATATTGATGAATGCCGCTACGGTTACTGCCAGCAGCTGTGTGCTAACGTCCCCGGGTCGTACTCCTGCTCCTGTAACACCGGCTTCCTCCTCAACCCCGACAGCAGGACCTGTCAAGGTACACACACACACACACACACACACACACACACACACACACACACACACACACACACACACACACACACACACACACACACACACACACACACCTGATTTTAATACTGTGTTGTCCCTGCAGATGTGGACGAGTGTGACGAGCAGCCCTGCAGTCACGGCTGCTTGAACTCGTACGGATCCTTCATGTGTAACTGTGACGAGGGGTTCGAACTGGCGGCCGACGGGATAACCTGCAAAGGTGAGACCAGCTTCTTCTGTTCCTAAAGTCAGCTGTTAGTGAATACTTTAGAGCAGGTGCACGGTTGGTGATTGCGTCCTACACCCTCCCAGGATTCCTCTGATTGATTGATCCCTTTTGATTCCCTGCAGACCTGAATGAGTGCGAGTTCTCTGACTTTCTGTGTCAGCACAATTGTGTGAACACGCCCGGGTCTTTCTACTGCCTCTGTCCGCCCGGATACTACGTGTTCGAGGACGGCCGGAGCTGTGAAGGTAAACGCTCGCAGGACAGAAGACAACCGAATGAATCCTCAGTAATGCTGTCAATTTGCAGCAGCTTAAATGAAGTGTATAGAATAGAAACATGATGCATAAAGCTAGTGGGAATTCTTGTCTTGTGTTGTGATTTAAGAAACATGTAAATATGGTTTAATTCTGTTGACTTTGAAACATTTTGCTCAGAATATTTGAAGTGAAATGTGTTTTATTTCAGGTTTTTATTGGTTAGAAAATGCACATTTGCACCTGCAATACTTAAATGAATGTATTTTATGAAAATAAAGCTACCATTTAGACCAGTGGCATAAATATAGGTCATGTTTATAGATCTGTTTTTACACCAGCTGATGTTTAAAACAACTGCCATTATAATCGTCCGTATGAAAGTGTATTTCTGATGCTTTTAAATTGTTTGTTCTCTGATGATGATGATGATGATGATGATGATGATGATGATGATGATGATGTAACTGACTTTGATCTGATTTTTGTCGTGTGTTTGATTTTGAAGATATCAATGAATGTGACACTGGTAACAACACCTGTACAACAGCACAAGTATGTTTCAATTTCCAGGGGGGCTACACATGCCTGGACCCTCTTCAGTGTCACCCGCCCTACATTGAAGTCGGTGACAAGTGAGTATTTAATATTTGACCTCCCGACCTTTTATCCATTTATATTTCTTATGCACATTTTAACTTTAACTTTCTATGTGTTTTATTTTTATACTTCAAATGTTTCCTTATTACTTTATCTTTGATTTCACATCCTCATGTTTTCGTTTGTTTTTTACTTTACATTTTTAATATATTTTTTAATTTAATGTCGTATTGCACATTTTTATTTAAACTACCTATTTTTATATAAATATTGTAACTGAATTATATATTTTCTTTTACATATTTCTTTACCTTGTGATTTTTATTTAAATATTGTTCTTTTATTTTACATTATTTAGTCTTTTATTTGACATTTTTAATTTAAAAACCTATTTTTATTTACATTTGATATTTTATTGTGAATATTTATATTATAGTTTTTAATTTATCTTTCGTAATGCACATTTTTTATTGCATATATTTAATAAGTTATATGTTTATATAAATACATATTTTCTTTTCATGTTAAAATATAAGGAACTGTCTCTAAACACACACACACATACACACACACACACACACACACACACACACACACACACACACACACACACACACACACACACACACACACACACACACACACACACACACACACACACACACACACACACACACACACGTTGACTTTATTATGTCAACAATCTCACATAACTGTATTAGTTTAGCTGAAAGCAACTCTTTCCTCCCGGGATAAAGAGAGTGTTCTTCTTCTGATTTACCTTCTGCTATATGAGTTAAATATATTATGTATTAATACCCTCCCCTCCCCCTCCCCCCCCGTGTTCTCCCCTGCAGTCAGTGCATGTGTTCTGCGGAGAACCCTGCCTGCAGGGACAGACCCTTCACTATTCTGTACCGACACATGGACCTGTCTCCGGGGCGCGCCGTGCCTGCAGACATCTTCCAGATGCAGGCCACCACGCGCTACCCCGGCGCCTTCTACATCTTCCAGATCAAGTCGGGCAACGAGGGCCGCGAGTTTTACATGAGGGTGAGTCCTGCAGAGAGTCAGAAGTACTCTGATGTTTTACTTCCCACAGTAGAAATACCACAGGTTAGAAATACTCAGTTATAAGCACTCATAATATGGGCCTTCAGAATCATATATTATAATATAGAGATAGTAGTTGATGCAGAGATGCGTTACATTTCATTGCATTGAAAGCTAAAGGTCACTGTCTGATCCATCTCAGAGTTTTAAATAAAAACAGGAACAGTTTTTAATTTACTCCTAACTTCAGTTGTGAGCACTTTGTATTAGGTGTGTCTTCATAGAAACATTAATGTTCATCATGTGTTTATCATTAGTGGCACCTTTACCTTCTCCTTCTATGCAAAGCAACAATAAGATGTAAGATCTTAAACACCTGACTCCTCAGTGCATCGTGCTGCCAGTAGATGGAGCAAGTGTGTGTTATATATTAGGGAGGTTCAGATGTTCTGAATAAATAAAGACTTTGAAGACACTTTAAGGAAGATGTTTAGGCTCTCTGTGGTATAATGCACTGAGCTTTTTCCTAAGAATTACCTTCTGTTGTAACAACGTGATAGGCTGAGGGGCGGGACATCTCTAAGGGGTTGAACAATCAATACAGAGCCGGCCAGATAACCAATCAGGGCCGACTGGGCTCTGGTTTCAGAGAGAGGGTGAAAAGAGGAGCTGCAGCACAGGCAGTATGAGAAACATAAAGAGACACTACATACTGATATACACCTGAACATCAGCAGGAGAGGACTCTTTAAAGTAGAGACACTACATACTGATATACACCTGAACATCAGCAGGAGAGGACTCTTTAAAGTAGAGACACTACATACTGATATACACCTGAACATCAGCAGGAGAGGACTCTTTAAAGTAGAGACACTACATACTGATATACACCTGAACATCAGCAGGAGAGGACTCTTTAAAGTAGAGACACTACATACTGATATACACCTGAACATCAGCAGGAGAGGACTCTTTAAAGTAGAGACTCTACATACTGATATACACCTGAACATCAGCAGGAGAGGACTCTTTAAAGTAGAGACACTACATACTGATATACACCTGAACATCAGCAGGAGAGGACTCTTTAAAGTAGAGACTCTACATACTGATATACACCTGAACATCAGCAGGAGAGGACTCTTTAAAGTAGAGACACTACATACTGATATACACCTGAACATCAGCAGGAGAGGACTCTTTAAAGTAGAGACACTACATACTGATATACACCTGAACATCAGCAGGAGAGGACTCTTTAAAGTAGAGACTCTACATACTGATATACACCTGAACATCAGCAGGAGAGGACTCTTTAAAGTAGAGACACTACATACTGATATACACCTGAACATCAGCAGGAGAGGACTCTTTAAAGTAGAGACCCTACATACTGATATACACCTGAACATCAGCAGGAGAGGACTCTTTAAAGTAGAGACTCTACATACTGATATACACCTGAACATCAGCAGGAGAGGACTCTTTAAAGTAGAGACTCTACATACTGATATACACCTGAACATCAGCAGGAGAGGACTCTTTAAAGTAGAGACACTACATACTGATATACACCTGAACATCAGCAGGAGAGGACTCTTTAAAGTAGAGACTCTACATACTGATATACACCTGAACATCAGCAGGAGAGGACTCTTTAAAGTAGAGACTCTACATACTGATATACACCTGAACATCAGCAGGAGAGGACTCTTTAAAGTAGAGACACTACATACTGATATACACCTGAACATCAGCAGGAGAGGACTCTTTAAAGTAGAGACACTACATACTGATATACACCTGAACATCAGCAGGAGAGGACTCTTTAAAGTAGAGACACTACATACTGATATACACCTGAACATCAGCAGGAGAGGACTCTTTAAAGTAGAGACACTACATACTGATATACACCTGAACATCAGCAGGAGAGGACTCTTTAAAGTAGAGACTCTACATACTGATATACACCTGAACATCAGCAGGAGAGGACTCTTTAAACCAACGTTGCTCTGACCCTTTGCTCTTGCAGTTGAACACGTTAACGTTCCTTGACTTTGTGCTCGTGTTTGCTCGTATACATGATAACTTCCTGCAGCTGTCACATCTTCTCCCTGTTCTCCATTCCTCACATTCCTCTCCTTTCCTTTTCTTTATTCTGCAGCAAACCAGTAACGTGAGCGCCACCCTGGTCCTCTCCCGACCCATCACGGGTCCTCGGGAGGTGGTGCTGGACCTGGAGATGGTCACGGTGAACAACGTCATCAACTTCAGAGGCAGCTCCATCATCCGCGTTACGATATTTGTGGCGGAGCACAAGTTCTGAGCGCCTCTAAATGAACTCCCTCTGAGAATCAGCTGGTTTGTTTGAGACGGCATCACCTTTCTTTTTAAATCTTAACGTCATCCTCGTCCGATAAAGTCTCAGCCGAGATCAGCTGATGGGAAAGCCTCCCGGGTTTAATGGACTCTGAGCTTGTGTTGCTGCCATATGGACTTGTGAAACAGAGGGATGTTTACGGTGTACAATTTCTGACATATTCTACCTAGAAAATGACCCAAAAGTGATGGAAGTTACCCTCTCTAGTACATGCACCCCCCCCCCCCCCAGTTGTCTGTGAATTTTCATCTCTTCAGATTAGCTGTGAAATTGCTTTGTTTGTGCTTAAATTGAAGAGCTGTCGTTGCATCCTGAGAATCAGATGTTTTATATGAGATTTTGATATCTGAGCTGTGTGTAATTGTGCATTCTGCAGTGGCAGTGTTTGAGATGATGTAACAGCCAGGCATTAACTGAATTATTGATCACAGTTTTTTTTAGAACAATAAATGTCTTCACCACACGAGTGTCCCAGCATCAGCCCACTGAACTCATGACAAGTCCCCTTATTCTGGGATAATGATGTCATATTTCATCACCAAATGGAAACGCATATTATACAGGATGGGGATTAATGTTTGTCTTCCATCAACAAATGAGCACAAAACAAAATGTGGGATTTTATCAATTAGTGCATTTCAAGGGTGCTTAACAGGTGTTAGATTTGGGTGCACAATAACAAAAAATACTTTCATTTGCATTCAAACATTTCCCTCTCGCTGGCAAACATTTAGAAACTGGGGAAAAAGTTGGATCATGGCATTCAATTCGGAGGGATTATAACAGAGGATGGGTCAAAATCACATCAACGGTAACTTCTTTCAGTGGAGGAAAAAAGAAATATAACCCTTGTGTTTGAAACAAATTTGCAATTTCTACAACAATGTGGGGGGTGGGCTTGGTTCTACCAAATTTGGGGGGTTTCTGACTACTTTTTAGGGGGGTGATACCATATTTGGAGTATGTGTGAGCTCTGTAACCAATGCTGGGGTTGCAGTAGCACGATTTGTGGTGCTATAGCCAAATTTGGAACAATCTTTATGGGAATGTTATCAAATTTGGGGGGATCGTGCTGTTTAAACAACATTCCTGAACACTAAATGAAGGGGGTTTTAATCAAACAGGAACAATTTGATTATATCCCTTTTACTTTTGGTTGGTTTAAATGTTGGTCCACTCAAAAGATGTATTTTAGAGCCAATACAGTATGCTAAGAAGAGAAAGCAATAACTGTACCTGAGCTTACTAAATAAATAAATAATGATGATGTAGTCGGTGTTGGGATATCGATCGGGGGGAAATGAAATGATAGAGAGCTCAACTGTGGTAAACAAAGAGAAAATCCAAACAAAAAGCGCTGCTCTCATGGCAGTTCGGGGAAGGAAGTGCAAACAGAGACGCAGTCCGGGAAGAGAGAGGCAGGGAGAAAGGGAGGAGTAGGAGGGAGGGAGGGAGGGAGAAAAGGACCTGTAACTGAAGAACATAACCCTGAGAACACCAGCGTTCCTCTCCAGTCGCTGCTCCACTGGATGTACACACTTTCCCCTCCCTCAGGGAAAGCATTGCTTGGGTAAGTTTACTTTTTAACTCCTGTAGTTCTTCAAAGTCAGAGCTGACTCATTGCTGTTTCATGCATTTCGAAAAGCCACATTCCTTCAGAGGCTCGCAGCACCAAGCAGTGTTTGCTGACCGGTGATTTGGGGAAATGTAATGTTTAACTCTCTTCACTTGTTGTTTGCAGCCGAGGGATTGGTAAATGTTGTCCTAGAAGAGAAGGAAATGTAAAACTCTCCTGAGAGAATGTTACTGCTCTAATGACTAAAACTGCTGTTTGAACCTTGAAATATCTTACAGATTAGGGATTTGATTGACTTTTGAAAAATGCGGGAGCTGTAGCAATCCTTCTGTAATTGTAAGGGACTATAACAGTAACATTAACCACTGTTTTGGTCATTGCACCAAATTATAACATATTTTACATTTTACAACAATATATTCTTTGGGAACAAAACCAGGTTTGCCGGTATCGTAGTCCTACCACAAGTAATGGATAACAATGTATGATTTTGTGGCTCAATGAACATTTGGAGGATTTGTGAGTAACTAATCCATTTTAAGTATCTCTTGCTTTTTTTTTGAAGGTGCTTTCCCTAATTTTAGATAGTAAAACACATGTAGACCACCATACCAGAGTTGGGCAATACAGAACAATTTAGGATAATACCCAATTTGTCGGGCACTTTACAAAATTGTGTTGATTTTTGGATCATACCAATACAACGGGGGTTTGTACTAAATTTAGGAGATTTTTGCAATTGTCTTTTTTTGGGATTATTACAAATAACTAAACTTTGGGGACAATGTTCCAACTTTGGGGGGGTTTTGTTCATAATAACTAACATACATTTAGTTCATGTTCTTTGGAAGCCTTTGGATTATACCAACATGCAAATATGGTGGGGGAAACCACATTTGGGCAACCTTTGATGGTGACTCAAATTACTCTAATGTTACTTTCTCAAATGACAGATCTTTGAGGTTCAACACAAATGCTTTTATTTGAATTAGATTACATTTTGGAATCACGTTTTAAGGACTGCGCCAAATTGTACGATGGTTTTGCACTACAGCAAAAATGTGCCTGTCGTATTTTGGTTATTTGGACATCCAATGACACTATTTTAGACATTGTAAGCTTACTATAACAAGCTTTGAGATCACATTTGCTGTTAAATGTATGGATTAATGCCAAATGTGGAGCGTTATCAGCTCCTGATTAGATCCCCAGAATAGTTTTTCCATGCCTTCTGGTCTCTCTGTTCAGTGTGTAACCTGCAGCAGCTCTTTCATCGTTCACTGGTTTCCAGTCGCAGCCATGGAGTGCCTCAAAGACTGCTGCAAGACCTTCCTGAAGAAGAAGGGGAAGGAGCAGGAGACCCAAGGTAACAATAATATCATAATATAAAGCTGAGTTTGTACAGAAGTTTTGATGGAAAGGATGCAGCTCAAAGACAAACAGAAAATAAGAGATTTTATTTAAGGCATGTGTGCAGCAGGTGTGCAGCATATGTGCAGCAGGTGTGCAGCAGGTGTGCAGCAGGTGTACAGGACTTTAAAGAAGGTACAAACTGAAGGAGAGTACATACAATAAAATGATCTCAGCCACTCAGAAAATGAAGAATAAAATAGAATAATGAAACAATAAACCTTCTGTTGTTAGAAAACAACGTTAGAGCACAAAGCAACATTTGGGGATTTATTATTGATTTATTTTTGATATTTGGCCAAAACAATCTTTATTTAGAGCATTTGGTCATACAACAAAATATTTTGGGGATTATAACTCGCTTTTTTTTAATACTATATTGAGGGGCCCTTGCGGCAAACCTACAATTTAAAGAAGGTGAAAATAAAATGGTCTAAAGATAGGCTAACAACAGTAGAGTACAACAAAAAGCAAGAACAACACGATTAAAGTAAAGACTAATAGAAGGGGTCTATTGTTTATAATAACCATGCGGTGGACCCAGGTTCGAATCCGGCCTGAGTCCCTTTGCCGTGCGTCTCCCCGTTTCTGAACTGCACTGTATTAAAGGCACTGGTTGCCAAAAAAAAAACCCAAAAACGTTTAACCTGCACACATTTGATTTCTAATTAAATTATTTCCTCTGCTTTCAAGTGACCGCTCTGAAGATGCCTCCCAAGGCTTCAGGATTGGATCTGGAAGAGGGGAAAAGAGACATCACAGAGGATTACCTCCTGTCCAAACTGCCCCCCAACGGCAGAGAGGTGCCGTTTGTCCTCCCCACCTTCAAGGCCTCCTACATCCAACCCCGAGGCTCCCGATACCCCAACCTACAGTCCGGACCCCAGAGTACGTACCTACTGAGAAAAGCTTTGATTGGGCTCATTGATATGTTCATCTTAAAGGTATTTTATGTAAGTTTTCCACTTTAAAAAGCCTGAAAATGAATATATTGTTGAGAAATATCCCCAATGTTTCCAAGAGAAATGTGTAATTTGAATCAACCTTTACTTTATAAAGTATAAAAGTACTGATTACACATTTCTACATCATTATTAACAATCAAATAAAGTCATGTATAGAATTCAATCAGTCTTTTACTTTGGATTCGTTAAGAACATTTGGTTATAATACGTCTTTGACTTTTACTTAAAAGTGCTATACCAAGAGAAGCTGAAGACTACAACTCCCATGATCCCTTGCTTCTTCACAACGCAGCTAAAAATCTTTTGTTTTATTTCATTTGAGAGAGAGCCAGAACACTATTGTGTGTTTTAGGGATTAATAATCTCATCATCAGTTTGAGCTGTGATGGGAAACACCACAGAAACCTGTCTCAGATGTTTTTGTTGTCTAAAGGTTGGGTAGGTAAAGAATGGAGTCAGTAACCAGATTAAACAAAACCCAGGTAACCCAAGAGTTTATTTCCTGCTATAACACATGTAGTCCTTCCTAAACATAGGGTCAGGTTCAAGTAGGTTTTCCTGCATACCTCAAGTGACTTTAATTACCATAAAAAGCACTTTGTATATTTAAAAGGCATCATTACGATTATTATTATGATCATTATTATTATTATTATTATTATTATTATTATTATTATTATTATTATTATTATTATTATTATTATTATTATCATTATCATTATTATTATTATTATTATTATTATTATTATGATGATGATGATTATTATTATTATTATTATTATTATTATTATGATTATTATTATGATTATTATTATTATTATTATTATTATTATTATTATTATTATTATGATGATGATGATGATGATTATTATTATTATTATTATTATTATTATTATTATGATTATTATTATTATTATTATTATTATGATTATTATTATGATTATTATTATTATTATTATTATTATTATTATTATTATTATTATTATTATGATGATGATTATTATTATTATTATTATTATTATTATTATTATTATTATTATTATTATTATTATGATGATGATTATTATTATTATGATTATTATTATTATTATCATCATTATTATCATTATTATTATTATGATGATTATTATTATTATTATCATCATTATGATTATTATTATTATTATTATTATTATTTATGTTACTATTTTAAATATGTATTTTTTATTATTTTTGTAATTACCTCACGGCAAAACCAGCAGCAAGAGTTTTTTGGAGAAGTGCCTCTCTTTAAATCTTTAATTGGACCGATCAGTCATGGCAGACAGAAGCTGTTAAAGTTTGAACAGAATGGACGGTTATAGGGTCAGATGTTTAATTAGGAATGGCAGCCTTCTAGTTGAGTGCTCTCATAAATAATAACAATGTCCTGATTATGGGAGAAAACCTTGTTGCTCTGTGTGTGGCATGAGTGAGAATGGCACTTCATATTCAAATGGATAGTATGAAGGGCCATTCTCACACATGCCACATGCCGGGTTGAATTGAAGTTTCACTTTCATTAAAATCAGCTCAGAGCTCACTGAGGGACGACCTGATGTTTGCTCACTCAAGCACCAGGATGTCCTGCTTCTAAAGGAAAAGCTTCAGTATTGTATTTAAGACAATCGTTTATCAAATGGAGGTGTGTGTTGACCCCCGGCTGCCGTGGGTCTGCAGGTTCGGCTCGGTGTACGTACGCAGAGAGGAAGGCCGAGCTGCTGGGCACCTCTCAGTTCACCTACAGCCCAGAGGCCAGCTTCCACCAGGGGTACTTCACCCCCGGGTCGACCCGCCGAGACACCGTGAAGGACAGAGAGCCCGGCCCCCAGAGTCCAGGTAACAGTACATCCAAAACGTTGTGCATGCTGCTTTTATGTCATGAATATAACGCAAAACAAAAACATAGAAAACAAAAAAAACAAAGGAAGTGAAAAAAGATTACGTAGAAATATGAAAATAAATCTAAATGCTTCAGTGTTACCTATTTTAAAATCTGGAAAGAAAACATAAAAGCAAGTATTGGAAAAAATCATAAATCTTGATAAGAAGAGAAATACAATAAATTATGGAAATGAACTCTATAAAAAAATACACATGAAACATAAAGTAGGATAAAAGCAAATCACAAGACCAATCAAAACATTGTATATGTTGAATTAAACGCATTCAAAAGTATAATACTGGTACAACGACATTTAAAAGAAATGTACTATGTGTACAAGTACTATATATATATATATAAATATAAAAGAATATGCAATCTACATAGTGTACAATGTCAAGTGTGTATTTTAAAATGTAAAAGCCAAGAGAATTGGCAGAAAACTGAATAAAATAAAGCAGTATAATAAATAAAATCTAAACATTTTCCTAATTTATTTTCATGCTTTAATGAGTTTACAATGACAACCAATTCAAGATGTCTGGATATCCACGTGCACGTTCATCCTTATATCCCCACAGATTTAGAACATATGCCAATAAGACAGTACAGTTTGTTTGCAGTTTTAAGAAAGAATGGTGATAATTAATTGCCCTGAATAAAACACAGGGAAATGGAATGAAACCGAGTTCATGTTTTATGATATTTTGACCCCCCAGGCTGGCCTCTGAAGCCGGCCACTGAGCAGCGACTCAGCAGCTCCATGTTCGACCTGTCCAGCCCCCACATGCAGGTGAGACTTTATCTAATCTGCACTCACACAGTTTCTCACCCTCTGTCAACCAACAGTCAAAATAGTGAAATACTTTCCACTGCACTCTGCAGAAAAGTGGAACAGTGCAAACACGCCTGACAAAGCTGCTATTTTGATTTAAGGGGCAAAGTTAAGGGGGTCATTTTATCCGGAGGGGTTGAAAAATAAGCTGATTTTTGCTGAAAATGGATTAAAAAAATACTTCCTTAGCTAGAGGAAATACAACTGAATAACGAGTTGGTTTACTTTTTTAAATGTACAATTATTTTCGTTCAAATAATAAAATGCATTTAATTGCCATATTCTCTAAATACTCCTTTCACTTTCATCATGTCAACACACTTTAGACAATTATCGGGTTGTTAAAGTATGTGCTTTCACATAACATAGAGTAAAAATAGGACAGATATGCTCACACCTAGTTATTTAGGTATGGATTAAACAAAACGGGTACAACCTGTTGTTCATGAGTTGCTGGTAGGTCCTTTTTTGGATGTAGCTAGGCTAGCTGTTTCCAGTCTTTATGCTAAGCTAAGCTAACATGCTATTGGCTTTAGCCCAATGATGAGCTGGCTGATGTAAGAGTGGTACCAATTATTTTTTTGTACGATTTAAACAAACGAGGATATAACCTGTTAATGACTGAGTTTTAAAAGTGAAAGTAGGAGGAACTTCTTAGCTTAAGATGTAGCCACGCTATCTGTTTCCAGTCGTATGCTAATCTAAGCTAACATGCTATCAGTGTTAGCCCAATGATGACCTGACTGATATGAAAGTGGAAATCGATTTTATTTGTTTGCATGGATAAAACAAACAAGGGTTTAACCAGTTAGTTATTGGTTTTTTTTAAAGGTGATAGTAGGAGGAACTTGTTAGCTTTAAATGCAGGCTATCTGTTTCCACCTTTTTCCAGTCTTCATGCTAAGCTAAGCTAACATGCTATTGTCTGTAGCCCAAATTGACTTGTCTGAAATGAGAGTGGTATTGATCTCATCCTCTTGGCAAGAAGTGAGCATATTTCCCAAAACACTTGCTTTGAATATAACTAGACATGCAACATAAATACACATTTAGATTTGTGATAACTGCTCTGCACTTCTAACCAGGAGAGGTGCCTCACTGAGATTACAATGTTCAATTAAACTCTGTATTTAATTAATCAATTATATCCCATTTGCACTGGTAAAATTCCAGCAAAGAATCTTAACTTAATGATTTATGATTTGAGATAATTATTTTTATTTTCACTTGAATATTTTCTATTTTCCACTACGATTCAAATGGAAATATATGTCATTTTTGTTTAATTTATGTGATTTTTAACATTATATTATTTAGTACTTTGGATTATTTTACATTTATGAATGTAGGTACATTTTTCGGAATAAAGACAATACATTAGTTTTACTTGTAACTTTTTTAACTACAGTTATGAATCACAGAGTTAAGCTTATGACTCATTCTGAAACTGATCTAACGGCGATGTGGAATAGGTGATAAGGACAGTGGTGATTAGTAACAGCTTCTGCAGTTATTCATCCCGTTTGGCGGCTGTCCCTGAATGCATCTCTGTTTGCTATGATTCAGTGTCTTGGTCAAAGTGGAGTTTAATCAGTAATACAGTCAGAAAACAATAAGTATTCCTGGGCGTGTTTCTTTATTGGTGTTGTACGCCTGTCAACAGTTTCAAATTAAAAGCAAAGACCGTACAATCAATTTCACGCCTTGCTTTAACACACCACGGACACCTTTCACTCTCCTATTACTCAGAGCAACATGCAGGAGTTGTTCAGCTACACTGACTGTTTAGTTTGGCAGCGTTATGAGCAAACAGTAGTACGTTATGATCACATCACCTTGGTAATAGACCCAACAGTAAACAAATAAAGCCGGTGTTGCAGAAGGTACGTTTGGAATAAACAGTGCAGGTAGAGAAAAGATAACTGAATTGAGGATTTATTTTAGAGATTTAACGAGGGATTTTAAATGATTTTGTATCAGTCTATACCCACTATTGGTTGGATTAGCATGTACTTTTTCACAAGTATTTTCAGTCCCAAGAGGATAAATCATAAAGACATTGGGATGTTTTTCCTCTAGCACAACAAGAAGGTTGACATTTCCGTTTATCAGTAAAATGTCTTGAGTAATCTTGGTTGGATTGGCATGATATTTGGTACAGACATTCTATTCCGTGTTCCCAAGAGGAATAAGTCCTGAAGATGTTAACAGCCTGGCTTTTTCCTCTACCGCCACAAGGAGGTTGACATTTGAGTGAAATGTATGGACATCTGTTGGTTGGTTTGCCATTAAATGAAGTACCGGCATTCATTCTCCCCAGAGGATAAATGCCGTTGACTTTGGTCACCTTCAGACTTTTAAGTTGAGCTGCACAGTTTTAACTTGTTTGAAACCTGGACTGAGATTGTAACTAAAAAGTACCAAGTACTGTCCACAACGTTTGCTAATAGAAAACCTGAAGAAAAACAAACATTTGATCATGTGCCATTTTATCCAGCTCCAATAACTTAGGCTGAAGACTAGATACCTGAAACATAGAGGACATGCTTTTACCATTCATGTTTTATGCAAAAAGCATGCTAAACTAAGATGCTAAACCTCATTAGCACGTAGCTCTATGTTCTGTAGAGCCTCACAAAGCTGTAGAATCTTGGCTTATGGTACTTTTTTGGGTTTAAGTGCTAAGTGAATCTGTTATGTTGTCCTGACTATCTCCCGTTTCTTCACCCTCAGCGCTTCGACTCGGTCTCCAGCGTCCTCAGCAGCACCACCTCCACGATTGGCTCCATTGAAAGCAGCCTGGGTAACTTAAATACAGATGTTTCTCTCGTCTACAAAAACTTCACCTTTCAAACTCTCTATTAAGTCTGATTATAATCGCTGTGCATTGTGCAGGCATCAAAAGACCGACACTGTAATCACCTTCAAACGTCTCACTCAGGTGCAGCTCTGAGCCTGAGAGATAAGCCTTATATAGATTGAGTTATTCCAGCTATAAGCAGCTTTGTTTCAATGAGAGGAATCTTTTCCATGTCTAACGTGCTGCTGTTGTTCCAGACTCCATCACGCTGTCCGGAGATGAGCGTGAGCTGGGGAAGGTGTGCGTCCGGCTGAGCTACCAGGAGGCTCTGGAGCAGGTGTGGATCACTCTGGTTCAGGTAAGGTTACCTGCAGGGAGGAGAGGGAGGCAACAAAAAGCTCCTTTGTGCTCCTCCGCAGCTTTTCCTCAATGGACCCTCTGTATGTCCAGAACACAGGGCTCTGTTACATCCTCTTAGTGCTCTAATAACTTCGGCTCGGACTCTCTGAAAGTGGATTTGATTTGAGATGCAGAAGTGTCCTCAGTGATGCTGCAGCACACAGATCGGTGTGTCTGTGCATGCACGCAAAAGATGACACAAAATTGGTCAATTTTCTCGGCTATTGTGCTTCCATAACATCTTCTTCTAGACTAGTGTAAAGAAAACATCCAAAATACACGTTTAGGTTTATTTTTCTAACTTTGTTTATGTTTGTAGATTCCTCCTAAATTCACCTACAGTAAGCACTACATGACGCCTCATTTGCCTATTCAAACAAAACCTTTAAAACAACTTGCAATACAAACGTAATTGTGTTAATGTCAGTAATGAAGGGGGGAAGTTTCATGGTGAAATCTATTAGTTTAATTTCTCACCTTATTCACATTTGGTGTCTTAATGCAGATTGCGCAATCATTTTTCAATGGACAGGGGCAAAAATAAAATAGTGGCACCTCTTTCCCACCAAGATCTGGGTTTTGGTTGTGGTTCATTTTGATTCTCTAGGTCAGACCAGTACTTGAACTATCCATGAGGACATTTTATTTAAAAAGATTCAGCCACTGGGCTTGCACAAATTCTCCTTTTTGTGACATTATGTTAAAAATGAAGTTCCTGTTGAATTACTGAAGTGTAACATTGATTATATTTATGGATTTTCTGCGAAGTAGAGCAGCCTGTTTGCTTCAGAGCAGTGTAAACGATAAATATTCCTGACCTGCCTCGACCTAAATGTCTTTTCCTCTCTTTTCCTTATCAGTGTTCAGACCTCGGCACTTTTCCAGATGGAGTTGACCAACCAAAGATTGGATTTAAAGGCATCATCACCATCCCCAAACCCATACAGTTCAAGAGCTCCATCAAGGAGTATCAACAGGTAACGCTGCAGACCACCGTCTAAAACTTACACTATCTTAAAGGTGAGATTAACTGATTGGCAGCGCAGCTTTTAACCGGCTTTAAAGGAGATTTCTTTCCGTGCATCGATGTTATTTTAGGCGGATTTCTGCAGACTGTTCCTGTTTCATTTAGAGTTCTTCCTTTATTCTTCCTCCGCTCTGCAGGATGTGTGCTTCATGGAGACCTTTGTGTTTGCGCTGCGTCTCCAGCAGTTGCGCTGCAGTGCTTTAGTGCTTCGGCTGCAGACACACAACCCCAAGAAGCGTACAGTGGCTGAGTGCGTCCTCTCCCTGAGGCAGCTCGACTCGCAGGAGGCAGAGCACTGGCTGGAGCTCAACCTCAAGTCCAAATCCCCTGTGAGTCGAGTGTGTTATTGACATACACTGTAGCTCTATCACTCTGTTTGTCACTGGTTTTCAAATAGATTTACCAGGAAGTATTTGGTTATTATTTCCAAACAGAAGCACCACAATCATTGGTAAGGTTTTACTATTGTTATAGTAACCTGTTGACCTCCAGGTGAGACATTATGCTAATTTCTCCGGT
The DNA here is from genome assembly GCF_036324505.1 of Eleginops maclovinus. Classification (NCBI taxonomy): domain Eukaryota; kingdom Metazoa; phylum Chordata; class Actinopteri; order Perciformes; family Eleginopidae; genus Eleginops; species Eleginops maclovinus. Next base: position 23,785,470 of record NC_086367.1, on the reverse strand, counting down.
TTCACACTTGTGTGTTATGGTTTCTAATGTATCCTATTGAGCTCAGACAGCGCTTCTCATGTGTGTCTGAATTCCACCTTAGCTTTCCAGCATTTTGATGCATTGGTTATATAGAACCAGGAGCTTTAAAATGAAGAGCAAATCACATGCAAAATGAGACAAATTGAGAAACACATCTAGGAGTTTATTTGACTAAATTTGTTCGTTTATGTCGTTTATCCAAAATTCACCTGACATGACGCCTCATTTGCATATTTTAATATATAATTTAAAAATACTTGCAATACAAAACATAATTGTGTTAATGTCAGTAATGAAGCGGGGGAGTTTCATGGTGATATCTGTTAGTTAAATTTCTCACCCTATTCACCTGTAGTGTCTTAATGCAGGTTGCGCAATCATTTTTCAAACGACAGATTAAATCACACAGAAAACTCTCTTCATAAAATGGGACAAATTGAGAAACACTTCACTTGTGATTTTTACATTTAGAACAAAGTATGGTGTTTCTGTTTTTTTAATATATCAGTGATATTTGAGCAAAATTCAACTGTTCCATGTATTTCAGGATGGCAGGATGCTAACATCTGCCATGTTAACAACAACAACCAAGTATTGGAAAACAGCTATTTTGACCTCTTGAGGAAGCTAGGTAAAAAGGTTTAGCAATGTGATTCAACTTCATAACAATGTGTACAATAGTTGTTGAGATATTAACCAAAAATATTGACTAACTTGAGTCAGCTAGAAGAGTCAGCTGACTGTAATCCAAGCTGCTGTCCAGGTGTTGTGTGCTCCAGGAAAAACCCTGCAGTGTGGGAATATCCTGAACTCTCATTATTAATTCTCCACCGTTTCCTCCGTGGGCTGCTGTCTTTTATCGCTCCTTTGTATGTGCACAGTAAATAAGAGCAGGGCACCTTGTGTGGCTTATAAAACTGTCCCCATGCATTGTCACACATGCAAGACCTTGTGTTGTTTTATAATAGCAGGAAAAAGAATGGGATTGGGATTCATTATCGAGGGGAAATTTGGGAGGGAATAAATGGCCTAACCAATTCTATGATTTGTTTGGTTGATAACTGGATGCATGTCTGGCCATGAATAGTAACATATGAACTATTTCTGCTCCTAGTGAAGCAGACAGTGAATCCGCATTACGTTAAGTGAGGGATTTTGATCCATCTGCTGGACACAAAAGCCACAAATATTCCAAATTACCGTCAGGACCGGCTCTTAATCGAGGGGACAGCTGGAAGTCTCAAAGCATTTTGAACAGAAGCAGAGCAGCTGGCAGATCTAACATCAATCAGACAACAAGACAAATCTAGAGCCAACGTGAGGCTTCACCTGCTAGCATTAGTGTGCTAACATGCTAACAATGACCATCTAAGAAGCTGATGTTTAGCAGGTATAATATTTGGAGGTACAACCTTGACTTTTACTTAAGTATAAATATCAAACTAAGGCCATACTGCGAGTTGGAGGAGCACATTTCTCTGTTCTGGTGTTGAGAAATACAAGCTGACATCCGGGGAGAGCGCTGAATGAAAAGGTTAAACGTTAAGCACCTCAAACTGCTGGTTGGATGTCCACACCTCAGTAACGGTTCATGCACTCTGTACATTCGTCTGGCCTTTTTCTTTTTTAAATAACTTCTTTTTTGGGCCCATAATTGAAGGTCAATGTGTTGTAGTGTTAAAGCCACTCTCCAAAAAGCTGTCCTGACAGTTTCGGCTGATTATTCGAGAGATCTGCGATAAAAAGGTCAAACTGAAGCGATTTGTTTAGTGCTCAGGCTCCACTTATACATCTTGTTATTCCTGAAGAAATACAATGTTATTTTCCAACAAAGAACACCTAAAGGAAAAGCTTTTTTTTACATCAATTATGAGAGAAAGGATGAAATATTCAAAGATTTGATTTCAATCACCGTCCAAAACACTCTTTTAGATGCCTAATTATTGAGCTTGAACTCATTATGTCTCTTTCAGGTGTGCCACTCTGAGCTGCATCTCACCACCTGCTTCCAGCCGGTCAACGGACGCATCCAGCTCCAAGTCCTCGCCGCGCAAAATCTCCCAGCATCCTCCTCTCCGCTCACCCAAGGTACTCAAGGTACCGCATGTTCTCCTTCAAGAAAAGAGAGACTGGCTGCAGTGTGAGTAACCGTACTGTTTGTTCTACGTCTGAAGTGTTCTTCGTCAAAGTGGAGATGCTCCAGCTGGGTCGGGTGGTGATGAAGAAGAAGACTCGCGTCCTGAAGGCGTCGGGGGGGCAGTGTCAGTGGAAGGAGACCTTTCACTTCCTGTTGGCGGCGTTGGACCAGGCCTGCTCGCTGACGGTCAAACTGTACAGCCGGAGCTCGGTGCGGAGGAAGCAGTGTCTCGGACAGGTGAGAGGAAACTCCTCTGAGAGAGGGAACTTTCTGCCGCTTAAAAATGATGATTAAAAGATGAAATGCAACAAGCTGAGGACTAACATTTCCTTCCTAATGTTCCCTGCAGGTTCAGGTTGGGTTTGACAGTCCTGTCCCCGAGGCGGTGGAGCAGTGGAAGGACACGATGGCTCACCCGGAGAAAGTGGTGCCTGCATGGCACAGCCTGAGCGCTGCCTAAACATCTCCTCCAACATCTCCTCTATCATCTCCTCTATCATCTCCTCTAACATCTCCTCTATCATCTCCTCTATCATCTCCTCTATCATCTCCTCTATCATCTCCTCTAACATCTCCTCTATCATCTCCTCTATCATCTCCTCTATCATCTCCTTCTATCATCTCCTCTATCATCTCTTCTAACATCTCCTCTATCATCTCCTCTATCATCTCCTCTAACATCTCCTCTATCATCTCCTCTATCATCTCCTCTATCATCTCCTCTATCATCTCCTCTATCATCTCTCTATCATCTCCTCTATCATCTCTTCTAACATCTCCTCTATCATCTCTCTATCATCTCCTCTATCATCTCTCTAACATCTCCTCTATCATCTCTTCTAACATCTCCTCATCTCCTCTAACATCTCCTCTAACATCTCCTCTAACATCTCCTCTATCATCTCCTCTATCATCTCCTCTATCATCTCCTCTATCATCTCCTCTAACATCTCCTCTAACATCTCCTCATCATCTCCTCTAACATCTCCTCTATCATCTCCTCTAACATCTCCTCTATCATCTCCTCTAACATCTCCTCTATCATCTCCTCTAACATCTCCTCTATCATCTCCTCTAACATCTCCTCTATCATCTCCTCTATCATCTCCTCTATCATCTCTCTAACATCTCCTCTATCATCTCTTCTAACATCTCCTCTATCATCTCCTCTAACATCTCCTCTAACATCTCCTCTATCATCTCCTCTATCATCTCCTCTATCATCTCCTCTATCATCTCCTCTAACATCTCCTCTATCATCTCCTCTAACATCTCCTCTATCATCTCCTCTAACATCTCCTCTATCATCTCCTCTAACATCTCCTCTATCATCTCCTCTAACATCTCCTCTATCATCTCCTCTAACATCTCCTCTATCATCTCCTCTAACATCTCCTCTAACATCTCCTCTATCATCTCCTCTAACATCTCCTCTATCATCTCCTCTATCATCTCCTCTAACATCTCCTCTATCATCTCCTCTATCATCTCCTCTATCATCTCCTCTAACATCTCCTCTATCATCTCCTCTATCAGCTCCTCTATCATCTCCTCTATCATCTCCTCTATCATCTCCTCTATCATCTCGTCTAACATCTCCTCTATCATCTCCTCTATCATCTCCTCTAACATCTCCTCTATAATCTCCTCTAACATCTCCTCTATCATCTCCTCTATCATCTCCTCTATCATCTCCTCTATCATCTCCTCTATCATCTCCTCTAACATCTCCTCTATCATCTCCTCTAACATCTCCTCTATCATCTCCTCTATCATCTCCTCTATCATCTCCTCTATCATCTCCTCTAACATCTCCTCTATCATCTCCTCTAACATCTCTTCTAACATCTCCTCTATCATCTCTTCTAACATCTCCTCTATCATCTCCTCTAACATCTCCTCTATCATCTCCTCTAACATCTCCTCTATCATCTCCTCTAACATCTCCTCTATCATCTCCTCTAACATCTCCTCTATCATCTCCTCTAACATCTCTTCTAACATCTCCTCTATCATCTCCTCTAACATCTCCTCTATCATCTCCTCTATCATCTCCTCTATCATCTCCTCTATCATCTCCTCTAACATCTCCTCTAACATCTCCTCTATCATCTCCTCTATCATCTCCTCTATCATCTCCTCTATCATCTCCTCTATCATCTCCTCTAACATCTCCTCTAACATCTCCTCTATCATCTCCTCTATCATCTCCTCCAACGTCGTCTTTCCAAACTTCAGACGTGACGCATACTGTAAATACTGAGTGGCTCTGAGCCCGGGTGGAAATAAGGGCTTTGAACAAAGTGTAATTACTGTAAAAGTAGAAAAACTTACATATTTTTTTTGTGTCTTTTAAGAAACAGTAGAGCGTCCGCCTTACTGACAACAAATCCAAACGCTTTGCACTTAGCTGTAAATATAACGCTGTGTTGTGACGTGCTGTTTGAGTGGCCTTATTAATGATAGAAAGTTTACAAGAAGAGAGAGTCCCCGTAAAGTGAAACTAGTTAATGTTATACTGAAATTGAGACCCTTCTTTCAGGATAAGTTAGAGATATTTTTATTATTGTCAACAAACGGACATTACATGATGCATACGTCTCCACCTTTTCGTCCCTAGCTTTCAGAGAGAGATCCACTTCATTTCATCCTCTGCTTTGTCCAAAATAAGCCACAAGTTGCAATATTGCAGAAATGTAATTTTCCCCACACATTTTGTACACAGCCGTTTCAGACCGGCTGATAAAAGCGCTTCAATTTTTGTATGTATTAATGTAGCGATTAAAAGTAGGAGTTATTTGGAAATACAAAGTGTGTGTGTTTATTATTAGAGGGATGTAAGGTTGGAGGTGATATTTGGGAGAAATTGCTAAATGTCTGTGATTTTCAGCGACATGCGAACGATAGCCAGTGGTTTGTAATGTCTCGTTTGTGGAAGGTCAACAGGTCAGGGTCTTTGTGCATTACACACAGTCTGCCGCTCCTGTTGAAGACTGCAGGTCAACAGCCATAAAGCACTCTTTAAACCACGTCAGTCTTTCTTGAAGAAATCTCAAAGCAAACAGCGAGAGAATCTGACTCCTGAACGTCCTGTTGTTCAGTTTCAACCTCTAGAACAATTAATGTCCCTTTGGTATGGGGGCAACTAGAGCAGAAAGGAGATTTGTGCCAAAAAAAAGAAGCAATTTGAGGATTCATTTCTACACAATGTGTCCACGTGTTGAGTGCGATGCTATCATGCTGTTTGGGGTTTTCCCTCTCCTGTTGTGTTATATAGGTTTAAGTGCATGTAAATGGTCTGCAAAGACTAAAATCCCTGTTCCCTACAGAGGGACGTTCCCAAACATGCAAGGCAAAAAAATAAGTAGCCGCATTTTTAAAGCTAGGAAACATAAAGAAGCATCCAGTTATAGGTGCTGACACTGCAGTGCATTTCATTTAGTGCTTTTATACAAAGAGACTTGTTTTTAAATGCACTGCCGTTAAATAATAACCATAATAATCAAAGGTTCTGCGTAAAGAAGTTACATTTCTTTAATTGTTGTGTTTTTATTTTTCAAATTAGAGGAAACGTGTTAAGTTTGAGGTTTTAGTCATTTTCTTTTGCCTGTAAATAATGTACTCCTAGGGACTAAAACCCCCAGGACTTTAACCCCAGATGGGAATCCTGTCTCCCTCTCCGTCTCATAAAGCCTGAGCTGTGTGTATCCAGCTGTAGACGTGGACACACAAACACACACCCTGTGAACAATAAGTCTGTGGACCAAGAAAACAGAGTCTAGAAAGTGTTTGCACTCAAAGTGTGTGACCAGGACGGCCGGCCTGCGTCATAGCCCTTCACATCCTGGCGTGCCAAAACACCATCATCCTTATTTATACAGTAAGTAATTAAGTAATTAATGTTTGATTCATGGTTAATGTTACACAGAGGGCATTTCCAGACACACCTTCAGCCGGTGAGTCGACCTCACGCTCAGCCGTCCGAGGAGTGTGTGCTTGACTTTGAGCTGAGAGTCACAAACAGGATTCGGGTTTTTCTTCCTCTACGTGCTGAACAGATTCCTCTCCCTTTCGGTCGGTTGCCACGCTCAGTCTGCTGCACATTCCTCCTGTCTCATGTTGCCGTGCTTTCCTGTGCACGATCCTTCACCTGGGAGACACAATGCAGCGTTTACAGGGACTACTCTGGATTTCACTCAAAGGGTTATTAAATGATATATGAACCTCTGAGCTTATTAAAACCGGCTGCAAAAAAAAGTCCTTGCAGGGAAATAAAAACAAGATATCACTCCTAAATCCTGTAGAGCATTTTCCTGCAGGACTGTGAGGGTTCAAATAGAAATCTTGCAGATTCAAAGAGAACAATATTTAGGCATGCAACGTATTGATCATGTATCGTGCAACCGAATTTCTCCTGCATGCTCCAACAAATGTCCATTCACACAATTGATGCTTCTTGTACCATCTTTTTAAATTAAGGAGGCCCTACTCATTTTATAGCTGTGTATCAGTGTGTCTCTACTTTAAAGAGTCCTCTCCTGCTGATGTTCAGGTGTATATCAGTATGTAGAGTCTCTACTTTAAAGAGTCCTCTCCTGCTGATGTTCAGGTGTATATCCGTATGTAGTGTCTCTACTTTAAAGAGTCCTCTCCTGCTGATGTTCAGGTGTATATCAGTATGTAGTGTCTCTACTTTAAAGAGTCCTCTCCTGCTGATGTTCAGGTGTATATCCGTATGTAGTGTCTCTACTTTAAAGAGTCCTCTCCTGCTGATGTTCAGGTGTATATCAGTATGTAGAGTCTCTACTTTAAAGAGTCCTCTCCTGCTGATGTTCAGGTGTATATCAGTATGTAGTGTCTCTACTTTAAAGAGTCCTCTCCTGCTGATATTCAGGTGTATATCAGTATGTAGAGTCTCTACTTTAAAGAGTCCTCTCCTGCTGATGTTCAGGTGTATATCAGTATGTAGTGTCTCTACTTTAAAGAGTCCTCTCCTGCTGATGTTCAGGTGTATATCAGTATGTAGCGTCTCTACTTTAAAGAGTCCTCTCCTGCTGATGTTCAGGTGTATATCAGTATGTAGCGTCTCTACTTTAAAGAGTCCTCTCCTGCTGATGTTCAGGTGTATATCAGTATGTAGTGTCTCTACTTTAAAGAGTCCTCTCCTGCTGATGTTCAGGTGTATATCAGTATGTAGAGTCTCTACTTTAAAGAGTCCTCTCCTGCTGATGTTCAGGTGTATATCAGTATGTAGCATCTCTACTTTAAAGAGTCCTCTCCTGCTGATGTTCAGGTGTATATCAGTATGTAGAGTCTCTACTTTAAAGAGTCCTCTCCTGCTGATGTTCAGGTGTATATCAGTATGTAGTGTCTCTACTTTAAAGAGTCCTCTCCTGCTGATGTTCAGGTGTATATCAGTATGTAGAGTCTCTACTTTAAAGAGTCCTCTCCTGCTGATGTTCAGGTGTATATCAGTATGTAGTGTCTCTACTTTAAAGAGTCCTCTCCTGCTGATGTTCAGGTGTATATCAGTATGTAGAGTCTCTACTTTAAAGAGTCCTCTCCTGCTGATGTTCAGGTGTATATCAGTATGTAGTGTCTCTACTTTAAAGAGTCCTCTCCTGCTGATGTTCAGGTGTATATCAGTATGTAGAGTCTCTACTTTAAAGAGTCCTCTCCTGCTGATGTTCAGGTGTATATCAGTATGTAGAGTCTCTACTTTAAAGAGTCCTCTCCTGCTGATGTTCAGGTGTATATCAGTATGTAGTGTCTCTACTTTAAAGAGTCCTCTCCTGCTGATGTTCAGGTGTATATCAGTATGTAGAGTCTCTACTTTAAAGAGTCCTCTCCTGCTGATGTTCAGGTGTATATCAGTATGTAGAGTCTCTACTTTAAAGAGTCCTCTCCTGCTGATGTTCAGGTGTATATCAGTATGTAGTGTCTCTACTTTAAAGAGTCCTCTCCTGCTGTATGTAGAGTCTCTACTGTGACATGTCTCCATGCTTTAATGTTGAAAACCTCTTTACTTTTACGTCTGCAGACCATTTACATGCACTGAAACCTATAAACCACACTACAGGGATGAGAATACCCCCAGCCTGTCTCCGCTGAAAACCAGTTATTGCTGGGTTACGATACTTGAGGATAAATGTTGATCCAAATGCTCCCAATTTGACTTCTCCAGTCAAAGAACAGATTAGAAATACATCCTTTATCTTCCTCTTGAAGTTTCAGAGGATGATTACCAGCAGGGCCTCATGTGGCTGCAGGTTCAGAGCCCCTCAGGGTCTCCGTCCGCATCATTCTCATTAACTGATTCTACCTCCTCCTGGGGGGCCCATCTTCCGCCAGCTGCTGGTTTCTCATCAAAAAGAGATTTAAAAAGTTGTTTCCTGGATCTGAATTACTCACTTACTGGAACTGGAGGGGAAAAGTCCTTCGGAGATTTGGCTTTTTTTAACCAAAACACACACCATGTAAATTAGAGCCAAGGCTGCTGCTCCGTGTGTAAAGGTGCATTTTTAAGGTAAATGTTTCCTTTTTTAAACTTCATACATATTATTCATTGTTCTGTATTAACATTTATGACATCCCTATATTATATAAATTGTTATAAATATAATTGTATTTAACATTTTATATAGAAAGAAATGAAATATCCTTTAGTGAGTTTAGTATTTATATACTAAACATATATATATATATATTAATACCAATTATAATTAAAGCTAATTTTACAAAAAATTAAAAGAAGAAACATTAGAATCAAATACTTTGAGATCATAAAATATGATTTATTTTACCAAATTGAATAATAAACATTTAAAATTAAAGCTGTAAGAGAGAAGTAAATTATTTAGAATATATAGAAAATAAAAACACATCAATAATAGAACATCTTTTATCTTAACTCCGGTTTGAGCAGATCCTCTGCCGCCCTCATGTGATATCTTACAGCAGTGACAGGAGTTATTCGACGTGTGTGTGTGTGTGTGTGTGTGTGTGTGTGTGTGTGTGTGTGTGTGTGTGTGTGTGTGTGTGTGTGTGTGTGTGTGTGTGTGTGTGTGTGTGTGTGTGTGTGTGTGTGTGTGTGTGTGTGTCAGGGTGTGAACAGGGTGACGCACCTATCAAGAAAACACTCATAAAGGTGAGCAGGCAGGAACAGGCTCATTCCCAAGATCCCTGAACAGAATGGAGACAGGAAAGAAGAACACAACGCTGAGAGAGGGATTCCTCGTGAAGAGGGTGAGACTTTACCTCTAAAATAATTCATATAATAAATACTGTCACTATATTTATTTAGCACCTTTAATTACTTAGCAGATTAGGATTACTGATGGTAAATATAATCCCCCTTAAATCAGACTGTAGTTCACCTGCAGTAAATCCAGCAGCTACCCTGCAGTATACAAAGCCATTCAAACTAGCTGCACCTTTACCAGCTCTGAGAACACTTTAATGATCAATCATTATAAAACATATCAGAGATATTATTCTGAAATGGACCAATCAGACAATGACTACTTTTACTGTCGCTACTTTAAGTACATTTAGAGGAGAGTACTTTCTACTTTCACTGGAGGAACATTTAGAATACTTTTACTGTGACAGAGTATTCCTACACTCTGGTACTTCTACTTTACTCAAGTACAAGATCTGAGTACTTCTACTTTACTCAAGTACAAGACCTGAGTACTTCTACTTTACTCAAGAACAAGACCTGAGTACTTCTACTTTACTCAAGTACAAGACCTGAGTACTTCTACTTTACTCAAGTACAAGATCTGAGTACTTCTACTTTACTCAAGTACAAGACCTGAGTACTTCTACTTTACTCAAGTACAAGATCTGAGTACTTCTACTTTACTCAAGTACAAGATCTGAGTACTTCTACTTTACTCAAGTACAAGACCTGAGTACTTCTACTTTACTCAAGTACAAGATCTGAGTACCTCTACTTTACTCAAGTACAAGATCTGAGTACTTCTACTTTACTCAAGTACAAGATCTGAGTACTTCTACTTTACTCAAGTACAAGACCTGAGTACTTCTACTTTACTCAAGTACAAGATCTGAGTACCTCTACTTTACTCAAGTACAAGACCTGAGTACTTCTACTTTACTCAAGTACAAGATCTGAGTACTTCTACTTTACTCAAGTACAAGACCTGAGTACTTCTACTTTACTCAAGTACAAGATCTGAGTACTTCTACTTTACTCAAGTACAAGATCTGAGTACTTCTACTTTACTCAAGTACAAGACCTGAGTACTTCTACTTTACTCAAGTACAAGATCTGAGTACCTTCTACTTTACTCAAGTACAAGACCTGAGTACTTCTACTTTACTCAAGTACAAGACCTGAGTACTTCTACTTTACTCAAGTACAAGATCTGAGTACTTCTACTTTACTCAAGTACAAGACCTGAGTACTTCTACTTTACTCAAGTACAAGATCAGAGTACTTCTACTTTCACTAAAGACCTGAGTACTTCTACTTTTACTAAAGACCTGAGTACTTCTACTTTTACTCAAGACCTGAGTACTTCTACTTTCACTAAAGACCTGAGTACTTCTACTTTTACTAAAGACCTGAGTACTTCTACTTTTACTAAAGACCTGAGTACTTCTACTTTTACTAAAGACCTGAGTACTTCTACTTTTACTAAAGACCTGAGTACTTCTACTTTTACTAAAGACCTGAGTACTTCTACTTTTACTAAAGACCTGAGTACTTCTACTTTTACTAAAGACCTGAGTACTTCTACTTTTACTAAAGACCTGAGTACTTCTACTTTTACTAAAGACCTGAGTACTTCTACTTTCACTAAAGACCTGAGTACTTCTACTTTTACTAAATACCTGAGTACTTCTCCCCCCTCTGATTGGCTGAGATTTGAACCCTGTGTTGATGACCTCATCACAGGGTCATCTCGTCCACAACTGGAAGCCGCGCTGGTTCGTGTTGACGCCGGAGAAGCTGCTGTATTATAAATACGACGGAGGAAAGAGAGACTCCTGCCAGCGAGGGAAGATCCTCCTGAAGGAGTGTGAGATCACTTCTCCGTTCCTGGATTATGAAAACCGACCGGTGAGTTCATCCAGACTCAGATCGTTCAATATGACACATTTCCAGTTTGTCCCTTCATTAGAACTCCCCTCCTTAACTTCATTCATTAAACTTAAGGAAATAAATGATATTCAAAATAATGAATGTGTTTGAATAAATTGGTCCATAACTTCTTCAAACTGTTCTAAAATAATCTATAAACACATTTGAATTTGTGAGATTACACGTGTGTTTCAGAAGCAATCCAGAGTTTTCCTTTGTGTATGTGATCATGTTAGAAACCACAGTGAGGTGCGTCTCCACCACTTCAAACTCTCCCTGCATCGCCTCAGGATACGGTTTTGTCCGGACCTGAACTCTGACGAACGATTTGCCTTCCTCTTCTTGGCCAGACTCTTCCTCTACAAACCTCCTCTCTGTGTCTCTGTTTCCAGCTGGTGATCAAGCTGCGGACAAAGAATGGCGTGGACCACTTCCTGGAGGCTTGTTCCCGGGAGGAGAGGGACGACTGGGCGGGAGATATCAGCGCCGCCGTGGACAAACTGCGGGGGCCCGAAGGTGTGAAGGGGCCAGACCTGCAAGCTACTACTACCGGACCCCAGCTGCACGACATCAATATGATGTGAGGCTTTCAGAGACTCTGTTGGTTTCAGTGTCTCATCAGTGCCATGTTTATGATGATCTGTGTCTTTATAGCAAAGTGCTGGAGTCCATGAATGACGTGCACAGTGGAATCAAGATGGGGACCCACCTGGAGCACGGCAGCACGTACAGCAACTGCTTCTCAGGTACGCCTTTACTACATCCTCTTTTAAATGACCAATTCTCATGGCCTGTGGGACGGCACAGAGAGGCTGCAGTGACCTCGGCTCCTGACCCCGGTGTGTAACGCTGATGCTCCTGCAGGTTCGGCGGTGGTTGACTGGCTGGTGTTCACGCAGCTGGCTCTGACCCGGGTGGAGGCTTTGACGCTGGCCTCCGCCCTGCAGGAGGAGGGCTTCCTGTGGCCCGTCGGCCTGAAGAGCGTGGAGGCCCTGCGCACCGCCGGCCTCACCGAGCAGTTCATGGACGACTCCACCGCCCTGTACAGCTTCGTGAGTACCGGGGAGTCTCTGTGATGAGAATACCTACACATTTGGAGACAGATTATTCATATTTAATCCGTGTTGAATCGCAGTCCGACAGCTTGAAGAAGAGAGGCAGCGTGAAGGCGGAGACGTCTCGGTCTGCAGTGGAGCTCGGTGGGAAAGTGATCAAGAGAGGATTTCTACTCAAACAGGTACGCACTGTCACTAGGCCTCGTTATAAAGCAACAGCCAGACAAATTCAATCCAGGAATAAAAGGTAGTCTTTCTCACGTTCCTCCAATGTTGTTTTCTCTAATAACTCACGGTGATGCACGGTGAGCAACTGATCAACAAAGGACCGTTTATTTTAATGGTGGAAAGCATTTTTGATTAAGCTGCTATATACAGACAGACAGACAGACAGACAGACAGGCAGGCAGGCAGACAGACAGACAGACAGGCAGGCAGGCAGGCAGGCAGGCAGATAGGTAGGTAGGCAGGCAGACAGACAGACAGGCAGGCAGGCAGATAGGTAGGTAGGCAGGCAGACAGACAGACAGGCAGGCAGACAGACAGACAGGCAGGCAGGCAGGCAGGCAGGCAGATAGTGAGGTATAGGTAGGTAGGTAGATGGGTAGAGGGACCGAATGACAGCAGACGGATAACAAATGTTTACAATGAGATGCAAATATCATCAACATAAAATAGCAGTGTGTGTAGTAAGAATTAGAAATAGCTCATGGAAATAGGACTTCTTTTTACACGTTATCCTTTATTTTATTCATATTTTCTTGAGTGGATGATGCTGTTATATGTGTAAGGAGCACTGAGTTAAAACGTTAAATAATAATGGTCCTCTGTCTGCACCCTCAGGGCCACAGGAGGAAGAACTGGAAGGTGCGTCTGTTCGTTCTGCGCTCAGAGCCGGCGTACCTCCATTACTACGACCCCACCAGGGTGAGGGCGGAGCAATTAACTACAGAAATCAATGAACTGATAAAACCTAATCATATGTATTTTTTAATTGGTTCTGTTTTATTTAATTCAGTTTGAAGGTCTATAATAATAATACTTATTGTTATATTTTATGTTTTCAATCCTCACCCAGCTGCGGCTCATAACTCGTGACTGTGTATTTCTCTGACTCCTGTCTTGCATGATGTCCTTCTGTCTCCAGGATGACATCAGTCCCGTGGGCGGCTTCTCTCTGAGAGCGTGTCTCGTTTCCTCGCTGGGAGATAACGGAGTTCCCTCAGGTGAGTCACTGTCTGCGTTTTATTCAAGTCAGTCATAGGATGAGTAATAGGAATGAAGGTCTTTGTGGTTCCTTATCTTATCTTAACAGACATAAAGACATTTGGCTTCTCCTATTTTGTTGTAACTGCACTTTGTTTTTGATTGACTGGGATGTTTCCTCCCATGCAGGCGTGAAGGGAAACATCCAGGGCAACCTGTTCAAGATCATCACTCAGGAGGACACGCACTACTTCATCCAGGCTCCGACGCAGCAGCAGAAGACGGACTGGATCGACGCCATCAGACAGCACACATAGAGCAGAGGGTTAAAGCTGTTTAAAATATCCCATTTTAAATACCTCTTCATGCAGCTCTGGAGAAGAAGGACTTACGCATTCCATGAATATAGCTGTAGAGAGAGAGAGAGATGTGGGCCGTGCAATTTAGAAATGAACGTGTTAGTGGTTAAAAGCATTTCAGAGTTCATTAAGTGCTTTCAGGTTGATTAGCCAGAATTTAAAGGGAGGATTTAAAAGCACAAGAGTCCTAAGAAATTCACCTTTAATAGTTCAGTTTGAGTTCTAACCTGTATGTGTGTTTCAGTTTGATTATTTGGTATTTGAAAGAGCGTAAAAGGAGGTCTTCAGTCTCTCAAAAGCACAAAAGTCCTGGAGAGTTCTCTATCGTTCAGTTTGTGTCAAAACTGTTTCATGTGTGTCTACACGTTTCTCTTATTTAACCTTAAATCTGTTCAGTTTGATTATTCAGTATCTTTCACCTCTCTTGCACTTCCATATCCACACTGCACACGTGTGATTTGATTTCATTATGTATGAGTACTTTGCAATAGTATACTGCACTTAGTCTTTTGGAGTACCCAGATTTCCTGTAAATACGTTTCAAGTCTGAATGTTTTTTTGGTTGTTTTTCTTTTCTTTCACTGTGTCTCTGTATGCACCATAACACCAAGACAAATTCCTGGTATGTGTCGACCTACTCGGCCATGACTGTAAATCAGATTGAGAACAGATCGTTAAAGGAGGATTTAAAGGCTTTTAAAAGCACAAAATTCACCTTTAATAGTTCAGTTGAAGTTCAGATGTTACGTGTGTTTTACAGTATTTTTATTATTGAAACCTTAAATCAGTTCAGTTTGATTATTCAGAGTTTTAAAGATTGTAAAAGGAGGATTTTAAGACTTTTAAAAGCTGAAAAGTCGTAGCAAATTCCCGTTACTTTTCATGTGTTTTACACGTTTTCCATTTTACCCTGAAATAATTTCAGTTTTATGATTATGTATTTTAAAGTGTATGCAGGGAGGGTAACAATGCTTTTATTGTGTAATATTTCACTGATTCATGTATGCTGCAATATGTTTTCATAATCATTTCAGATGTTCTCCCCACTGGGATTCTTTTAAATACCTCCAGAACCAGTGCTGAAAAGGAGATTTACTCGAGCACTTTTTTTGTACTTTTTTAAAGGTTTTTTGCTCCAATACTGACATCTGTATTCATTCATTTCCAGAGGAACAATTCCACCTAATCAACATGTTATAAGTAGGCTTTTCTCTGTTTCAATTAAAATATAAGAAACACGTTTACACGCAAGTCCAGAAGAGCGAAAAGATTGCACATACATTTAGTTTAAATTTCCTTCTTAATGGCATTAAAAGAAGCATTCAATCTAACCCTCCTTACCCTGCAGGAACTCTACCCCCTCTACCCTGCAGGAACTCTACCCCCTCTATCCCTGCAGGAACTCTACCCCCTCTATCCCTGCAGGAACTCTACCCCCTCTACCCCTGCAGGAACTCTACCCCCTCTATCCCTGCAGGAACTCTACCCCTGCAGGAACTCTACCCCTGCGGGAACTCTACCCCTGCAGGAACTCTACCCCCTCTACCCCTGCAGGAACTCTACCCCCTCTATCCCTGCAGGAACTCTACCCCTGCAGGAACTCTACCCCCTCTACCCCTGCAGGAACTCTACCCCCTCTACCCCTGCAGGAACTCTACCCCCTCTATCCCTGCAGGAACTCTACCCCTGCAGGAACTCTACCCCTGCGGGAACTCTACCCCTGCAGGAACTCTACCCCCTCTACCCCTGCAGGAACTCTACCCCTGCAGGAACTCTACCCCCTCTACCCCTGTAGGAACTCTACCCCTGCAGGAACTCTACCCCCTCTACCCCTGCAGGAACTCTACCCCTGCAGGAACTCTACCCCCTCTACCCCTGCAGGAACTCTACCCCTGCAGGAACTCTACCCCCTCTACCCCTGTAGGAACTCTACCCCTGCAGGAACTCTACCCCCTCTACCCCTGCAGGAACTCTACCCCTGCAGGAACTCTACCCCCTCTACCCCTGCAGGAACTCTACCCCTGCAGGAACTCTACCCCCTCTACCCCTGTAGGAACTCTACCCCTGCAGGAACTCTACCCCTGTAGGAACTCTACCCCCCTCTACCCCTGCAGGAACTCTACCCCTGCAGGAACTCTACCCCTGTAGGAACTCTACCCCCTCTACCCCTGCAGGAACTCTACCCCTGCAGGAACTCTACCCCCTCTACCCCTGTAGGAACTCTACCCCTGCAGGAACTCTACCCCTGCAGGAACTCTACCCCCTCTACCCCTGCAGGAACTCTACCCCCTCTACCCCTGCAGGAACTCTACCCCCTCTACCCCTGCAGGAACTCTACCCCCTCTATCCCTGCAGGAACTCTACCCCTGCAGGAACTCTACCCCTGCAGAAACTCTACCCCTGTAGGAACTCTACCCCCTCTACCCCTGCAGGAACTCTACCCCTGTAGGAACTCTTCCCCCTCTACCCCTGCAGGAACTCTACCCCCTCTACCCCTGCAGGAACTCTACCCCCTCTATCCCTGCAGGAACTCTACCCCTGCAGGAACTCTACCCCTGTAGGAACTCTACCCCCTCTACCCCTGCAGGAACTCTACCCCTGTAGGAACTCTACCCCCTCTACCCCTGCAGGAACTCTACCCCTGCAGGAACTCTACCCCTGCAGGAACTCTACCCCCTCTACCCCTGCAGGAACTCTACCCCCTCTATCCCTGCAGGAACTCTACCCCTGCAGGAACTCTTCCCCCTCTACCCCTGCAGGAACTCTACCCCTGCAGGAACTCTATCCCTGCAGGAACTCTACCCCTGCAGGAACTCTACCCCCTCTACCCCTGCAGGAACTCTACCCCCTCTACCCTTGCAGGAACTCTACCCCTGCAGGAACTCTACCCCTGCGGGAACTCTACCCCTGCGGGAACTCTACCCCCTCTACCCTTGCAGGAACTCTACCCCTGCGGGAACTCTACCCCTGCAGGAACTCTACCCCCTCTACCCTTGCAGGAACTCTACTCCCTCTACCCTTGCAGGAACTCTACCCCTGCGGGAACTCTACCCCTGCGGGAACTCTACCCCTGCAGGAACTCTACCCCCTCTACCCTTGCAGGAACTCTACCCCCTCTACCCTTGCAGGAACTCTACCCCCTCTACCCTTGCAGGAACCCTCAGTGGAATATTTCTTATAGTTTTAAATTGTACATTTCCTGTCAGTCAATTATCCGACACGAGGGAAAGGTGCAAGTAAAGACAAGAAAAGCCTCAGGAGTTATTTATCACACACGGGCACTCCCACTCTCAGACCAAGCCCAGACTTAATCTCAGTGACTCAGAGTTACAGGATTATTCCAGGGAAATCATCATCAGAGGTATACGACGCTGCACAACAACCGAGCAGAAGACCACAACAACAACATCAACAAAATGATTTATTGCAGTGAAGTCAATATGAAACATTCCTGTAAAAAGTGCTAGGGGTTAAATAAATTACACACAGCTGTTAGGAGCTTTGCAAAAGTGATGATTATACAATAATAAAAAGTGGGACAAAGTAATCCTAATGTTTACAGAATCCAGAGCCTGTTATATCAATTTCAATGTCCAAAAAACTTCCTTTAAAACGTCTTCTAAACGTGGGACACCTACAACAATGCAGGACATTTTCTGCGCTTCTTCTTCACTAACATGCACTAATTTAAACAACATCATTATTATTCCACCTTACAGAACTTATTTGGGCACGGAGTTACAATCAGTCCGGAAACATTCATCTTCATGCAGGCGCTCGTAAACGTAAGTGCTTTCAGAGGTTAACTCCAGAGAGATCCACTTCTAGATTTAAACAAATGATGCAGCATTTCTATTTTGCAGAAGACCACGAGAACATCTTTTAAAGATGTGACCAGAAGTGAATTACATTTTGGGGAATTCTGAGATTAAATTCAGACCTTTTTCTCGAAATTCTGACTTTTTCTAAGATTTCTGAGATTCAGTATTTAGACTTTACCCAGATTAAAAAACTAATTTCCCCCAAAATTCATTGAGAATTATGAGATTAAATCCTAAATTTGAAAAAAAATATGAAGATTATTTTCCTAAAAGTTCAGATTTTTTCCCTAAAAATTCAAAAAAATGTTTCGAAATTCAGTTTTCAAATTTAACTTTAGAATTGTAACTTTTCTCAGAAAATCTGAATTGTGTCTGTAATCTCTGAACTCAAAAACCTTTGGTCATATCTTGTAAAAGAGTCACGTGTCCCTAATCCTCTTAAGTGCTTTTTAGTTTGTTTAGCAGGGACACATCATGTCTGCACATCAGGAAGGGGGGAGAAATGACAGCTTAGAGCACAGATCACATTCCTCCGTTTATCTTAAGACATTCAGTCGTTACGTCCCCAACAGGTAATCTAGTGAAGGCACTTAACACGTGATTACGAGGCAGGTGTCACTTTGTTTTCCCCATTAAGGGCTAATTACTCACTCCAAAAAGTAGTTAAACGTATGTATACTGTCCTCCTTCTTCTTCATTGGTGCTAGGCCACCTTGGTGAGCTGCAGGTCTCCGGAGACGTGTAAGGCGGTGAGGGAGGCGAGGGGGATGACTCTGTGTGTGAAGTTGCACAGAGGCTGACCGTCTATTAGAATACGAAACTGCTGGTGCTCACAAACGATCTCCATCTGAGAGAGGAGAGCAGAATGTCAGGTCAGGGTTACTATAGGTATTCAAGGCATTACAATACAAGCTTAAGTATATTGCACGTTGAATTGTTGGGGGAGGGGAGGAAGAAGCTGTAAACTGTTGTGCAATATTTTTGTTCATTGTTGAAGTTGGTATGAGCTTCTGTTTAATGCATCCATGCAGCACTGACAGGGGTCGCTCTGCATGATGAGAACTTCTGATACGTACCTTGAAGGATTCTCCGGCTGCAAAGGGGAAGTAGGAAAGTGTAGTTTCAGGTCGCCCCCACTTCCCGGCCACACGAGCGTTTCTCTGTACGGCCTTCTCCTTGAAGCTCACCTTCAACTGGAGACCAACATCCGCCTCCTCATCCTCCTCCTGAGGAGCGCAGGACAGGACCACCTCCATGCTGCAGGGCAGAAACAGAATATTGAGTTTGAAGAAAAACGATTCTCTGTACAACGGTGACCTCTCCTGGTGTAAATCACAGCTGTATTAAAGTAATAAGGCATACTCATTAAAGAGGCCCTGTGCTGCTGTGTGGTGCTCCCTCTCCTGTAGTGTGTTCTACAGGTTTCTGTGAATGGTATTCAAAGGCTAAAATCCCCGTTTCCTCCAGAGGGTGTTTCTCATCCATTGGACTCCTTTGTTTGCTTCCGGAACATAGTGACATCACTATGGAACCGTGCGCGCCGACACATTGCACTTGATAGGCTGAAGGGCGGGACATCTCAAAGCGGTTGACCAATCACAACAGAGCCATCCAGCTGACCAATCAGTTTCAGACAGAGGGTCCTCATTAACAATAAAGAAATGTGACTTTAGGAGAATTATTACCTTTTTTATTTGACTTTCTTAGAATGTTAACGCTTTTTAACTTTGGACTTTTTTTTGGAATTAATACTTTTCTCAGAATTTGACTTTTTTAAAGAATATTATTATTTTTCCAATTTTTCCTTTTTTCAACGTGTTGACTTTTCTTTGGAATAATTGAGATTGTGCCCTCTTCATTTGGCCCTGATCACAGGCAAAGGTACAACATATCCACAAACTCTGCAGAAATCTTAGATGTTTTGTTATTCTGGGTCACATTTGGATGATATGCAGTCTCCATTATTAAATATAACCTGGCTCTTATTACTGAGAAATACAGTGCAGTTTAAATGCTCTGTCATGTTAGAGGAAGTCTTCAGGGAATGGTCCTCTGAGACTACTTGTCCTTAAAACCCTCCCGATGTCCCTGCAGCTAAAAATAAGTGTCTTGACATAAAATAAGTTATTTTAGCGCTGTGGCTTTACTTTGTGCAGCCTCTATGCCATCTCAAACTGGATTTGATTGATGAGTAATGAGCCGACTGATGTTATCAACCGCAGAAATCCCAGTGTGACTCTTCAGGTTTCATGGGATTTTGCAGATTTCCCACCACATCCACATACTTAACTATAATTAGGAGACGCACTGGCATGACAGAGAGTCTTTTCCCAAAACGGGAGCTAGTGCATGGTGGTTGGCATATGCACTACACAGACAACCACTGACTGTGTGCTGTAAAATACAGTTTAAATAAAGTCAGTAACTTAACACCTGTTATGAAAGTACAAATTGAAATACACAAACAAATCCCCATTACAAGTAAAAGTCCTTAATATAAAAAGTTAAGAACACAACTATTATCAACTAACCTTTACCAGAAGTAAAACTCAGTTTGTAGTATTATATTATTCTGTTATTGTCAAAAACATTTACACGGAGGAAGATGTAATGTTTGTCAATTTGGAGCTAACCCTATATTCTTTCTTTACATACTGTGTAATAAATCCAGAGGGGACATATATACAGAAGCTCATCAGGAATACATGGAAATACTCAAGAACAAAGCATGTCAAAATACTTCATTACAAAACTTGAGTAGATGTACTTGGTTACTTTCCACCACTTGAATCTGCTGCCACGTCATGCAACAGAAGGCCATATCAATCATTCATAATCCGCTGTTTTTCAGCTAAATGTAAAACAGGTGTGTGTACTCACCTCTTGGGTTTACGGTTTATAATTCCCATAACGACCAGCTTCATGGAAGGCCGCAGCCCTCCCTTTATCCCTCCGCTGTACTCCCCCTGCCAGACAAAAGAGATGTGTGAAAGACATCTCTCACAGGGAGAGGCCCACCGCTAAGAAGCACTTTCATCATTGCATGCTGTTGCTTCATCATGCAGCAGTGTTTCAATCCGCAGACTACAGGCTCAACCACGGATGGGAACAAAAGCTCCATTGATGCACATCTCTAACAGTGACTCAGCTGCACAAACTGTCTGTGGTTCCTCCAGTAAGTCACATTTTCTACATGCATTAAATACTTTTGGCAGACATGTTATATGATGCATGCTTCAGAGCTAAATACGTACATTTTCTTTCTTGTCCTGTTCTTCCATTCCACTCAGGGCGTGATGCAGTGTGGAGGTTTGCAGCCGTGATGCCAACTGAGACTCCGTATAATAGACCCCGCCTGCTCCACGTTGTCATAGAGACTGGCTCCCAAATTGGCAGTGATAATGGAGGGGAGACAGGAAGGGGGATATATTACAGACTAAATACGCATGTGCCAATTCAATTATGATTATGTGAATGGAAAGTTGGTAAAAGAAGAGTTCAAACACTGATGTGCATGTGTGGGTTCATCATTCTGTTGGATATTAATGCTGCTTTGTTGCTGGTTTCAGTCTGCAGGGGGCATGCTTCACATTTGTATTGTACAACGTAACCTTCACCTGATGCTGCCTTCATGGATCATAGTAAACCTCGTAAACTGGCCCGTTGATATGACTTTTTTAGGTCTTTTTTAAAGTACAATTTGACCCTGCCTGTAGATTCCTGCGTTTTGTCCTCTTTGATAATAACAAGTATATACACAAAAAACATTAAAACAAATTTGAGAAATAAAATAATAAATCAATAATATTACTCACAACTAAAATCACTTTCTTTAATCCTTATTCTACTTATCAAAACATTTAATGCATAAATAAAATGTTAAATATATTCTTCTAAACACACTCTATGTCGTTGTTCTCCTACCGACGTCTTTTATCAAATTAAATACATCTCAGGTGTTAAACATGGTTTGTTTTGTGTCCTCCTGTTTGGATTGAGGTATTTCCGACAGTCCCTAAAAGCAGCAGGAGCCGAAGAAAACGCCCACCTCGTGCCAACCTTTGACCAACCAGCGTTCGACAATCAGCTAATTTGGTCACATGACCTTCGCTAACGTGCAGCTAGCCTCATAGCACAACAGCAGAAATAGTAGGAGTGTAAATAGTCCCCAGTTTCGGGGGGAAACGGCACAAAGAAATGAGTAAGTAACTTTATTAAATACTCGCTGACTTAAATGATTAATTATTAAATGATGTTGGTGTGTTTCTGAAAGGTGTTACGGAAGTTAGCTAACTTACTGTTTCAGATACATTCAGTCAGCAAGAATCGAAGCTAATGCTAATGCTAGCCTGTGACATAAGACAGCTGTCAAATCTGAGAAGAAACGAGATAAAAACTTACATTTTAAAAGCTTAAGGACGTGTTTAATCGGATTGACTGTGCACAGCAGCTCACTAGACTTCTATTATTATTTATCTATAACCTGCTTTCACAGGCATTTCAAGCTACAGATGAAAGATAAGAAATAAATTGGGTTCATTCAACATTTTCTTTGTCACTGTATTTTTTATTGACATTCCGCATCCACTACAGTTCGGTAACATGGGTTTCAAATATTCTATGTAAAGGCTTACATTCTGTGTTTAGGTTTGTCTGACTCAGTGATCATGTAATACATTCACAAAGCAAACTTAAATTAATGGATTTTGAAACTGAAAGTGTATAAAATACGCGTGTGTCTGCTATGTTTGTTGGGTTTCCACTGTTCTGTTGCAAGTATACTTCTTTTTAGTAATTTATTTAATTTGAACCCCTGTCCATTGCTTTGCTAGAGGATTTTTTTCCCTGTCTGTTACTTTTTTTGTATTATTATTTAAGGAGAAAAATACATTAAATTATATTTTACTGCGTATTTATTTACTCCAATATCCCATAATACATGCATTTCAAGAGGACATTCAAAGGTGGATTCATTTAAAATGTGGGAGGAAGAGTCAAGTGTTTGGTGTTTTCATCAATTTGATCTAAAACTATATTTAAATAGCAGTGGATGGTTATCATGTTTATAATCTCAAAATATTTTAAACCATATAAACCTTGTTTTCTGTCTCAGGTGAAGACAGCTCAAGTCTCCACCTCTTCATGGCAGTGACGGAGCGTGTCCACTTGTGACAGCTGAGCGGATCGGAGGAGCGCCGCAGTGAGCGTGGTCATGCATCCCTTCGGCTGCGAGGCGGAGACCTCCTGCAGGAGCTGTTTGAGTACTTTAAGAGATGCCTGCAGCACGGGGAGTGGGAGCTGGCCAACGCCTGCGTCCCACAGCTGGTCAACTCCACGGGAGGAATCTCAGAAAAACTGCGAGACATAATCAAAGCCATCATCAGCCATCCCTACAGTTTAAAGTGAGTCACACGTGATGCATGTTCACGAGACAGGGAGTTTAATGGTGTGTAAAAATGTACGACAAAGCACTTTAAATCCTGCAGTAGTGATGAGACAATTTCACAAACACATTTAGCAATCATAACCACTCATAAAAAGCACATTTGAGCTATTTTTATTACCGGGCTCTTCAAAAACCCTAATTTCTGCCCTGAAAGGTAACTTGAAGCCCATTCGGGACGGTTGATTTCTGCACCCTTCGTTATAAGTCTGCTAAGAACCCTAATATTATATGTGTGTATGTTTGTGCTTTAGATTTAATGGCTGTATGTTTATTTCACAGATGGGAGTCTGTGGGCAGTCCTCACAACCTGGCTTGGTTTTGGCTTCAGGTTCTGGAGAAATGGACAGAAGAGCAGGTAACACTTCAAAAATATCAGTAAATAAAAATCAAGCTTTTGTTTTTATTTGGTCTTATTAAACTAAAAGTCTATTTCTGGAATCTTGATAATTGCTTTGTAATGAAGAAGACATGATAAATCCACTCTTGTCTTCTAAAAATGTTAAATATTTACTACTGATGTCAAGAAAATAAGAGCTGTTTCTTTATGGGTGTATCAATTATTGCTGTGATTATTGTTTCCACCTTTAATGTTTTGATCTCGATAGGTAATCTGTTCTGTGGGTGTTTTATTTTGCATCTTATCTCCATTAATTTTTGCATTTTTATCCGTGTTTTTATGTGCATTTTCCTTCAGTTTGAAGCTGCATTTCTTGTGTTCAAGATGTTTTACAAGGTCAGTTTGTTGTTTACTGTCCTCCGCAGGTTCCTCCGGACGTCAGGAGAGAGCTGGAGTTCCTGCTGCTCCTGGAGGAGCTCGGCTCAGAGAACATACCAGAGACGGTGCTCAAGGTTATTATCGTTTAATCATCGTCTGCTGTAGATAATGAAGTGTCTAAAACCAGATAGGAAACGCTTAATTGACTGAGACACAGATATATGTTCACACAGGACATGCAGATTACTTTATGTTTGGTTATTATGGTCTGAGATAATCCTCTTCCTGCAGGAGTTGCACCGCGCCTTCCTGGACTCCCAGTCGGAGCAGAAGTCTCCGGAGGGTCAGAGGTCAACAGACGCTGCTGTCGAGTCCTGCCTGCAGACGTTACTGGAGAAGAAGAAGCCCAGACTCGCCCAGACCTTAGCACATTTCCTCCAGGTGCAGTCAGACATATTGTTGACTGTAGAGCAACACAACATAATTAAAACCAACATTCAGTTCTATATCAAGTGATGCGTCTTCATTAAACGTGTGTGCATATTCATTTATAAAATCCATACATTAAATGCTAGTGTAAGATATATACTGTAGTTACGTTTCTAAAATGGACATCATGTAAAATAATAAGTGAAAATGCGATGATGTGTTAAAAGAGGGCAGGTCAGTAGGCTTTGGATGCTAAGACTCTCTAATATATATAGATTTCTATAGCTTTGGTCTTTACCCGCTCTCATGCAGGCCCAGTCTTCCTCAGAGGACCGCCCCCTGCAGCTCCCCTTCATCCAACACCTGCTGAAGCAGCTGAGGAAACCGGAGAGCCGGCCGGAGAAGGTGGAGGAGTTCGTGGAGGACATGTACGCCGTGTTGTCCGTGATGCCGTGGAGCTCCAGTAGGGCAGGCGGGGGTCAGCTGGAGGCGCTGTGTGAGGCCCTGTGGGTGGCCAGAGACGGACCCCTAAAGGAGGAGAGGATCCTGAGCTCGCTGCTCCGCCCTCAGGGGGATGATCTCGTCTCTGTTTACTGTTCCACCGCCCTGAGGCTTCAGAGGGATCTCCTGCTGAGGAGCGCGCCTCAAACTCAAGGTAGAGGAGGCCACTTTACTCTGGATGAAAACACTGCAAACATCTGGATCTTCTAAGGGGTTAGGGTTACTATACTCATGTGGCCCTTTAAGCTCTCTTAAGTTAAGCAGACTGCCCTTTAGAAACCTGCGTGTTATTATAAATCACTTCCTCTTTGAACTGGTTTTTGTTTCATCGATATGTTCTATTCAAAGCCTGAGGTTTTGACTTCTGATCATCTCTTTCCTCTTTTCGTCACACTTCTGCTTCTGTGGCTTCAGACGCTCAGCAGTTTTTACTTTGTGTCACCAAAATGTGACGTCCTCTCCTCTCTTCTGCACTTCTGTTGGTGTCTGCATAGATTTCCTTTTCCTAAATCTCTGTGGGCAAGATTTAGATTTCATAGTTGCTGTAAATGTGGCATTTTATACAGTGGTGATGAATTTAAAGAAATAGTCGGAAATTCAAAAAGGAGAACAACTCAGAAATTTTAGGAAAAAAGTCAGAATATTTAAAACAAAAGTCCGATGTTTTTGGGAAAAATTTGGAAAAAGAATCAGAAATGTAAAAGTCGACATTCAGAAAACATTTCTGAAATTTGAAAAGTCGGATCTTTTGGGAAGTGATCATTTTGAAGAAATAGTCGAAATTCGAAATTTGGAGAAAAAAATCTAGAGGAAAAAAAACGGAGACAAAAACGTTGAATTTTGCATTAACGGTACCATCATTGTTTTTAAGATAAGCGCTTTGGATCCTCATACTTGTTTACATCCCTCTCGCAGTGGAGCTTCCCGAAGCGGAGAAGCTCGTCCTCAGTTTATGTTGCCACAAGGATCGTCCGTCCATCTGGAAGACCATCTACTTTGAGTGTCTTAGCAGTGGAAAGCACTACCTGGAGACGGTCTTGGTGAGTCAAACACAGGCCATGTTTCCAGAGTCCTGCAGTGTGCAGACTCTTCTTCCATGACGATCAGTATCTTTCTGAATGAGTCCTGACAGTGATGCACATGTGGTGAAATTGAATAATGTAATAAGCGTTGGTTCCTTCCTGCAGATCACGGCTCTGGACCTGATCAAACACGAGGAGTTTCCTGCTCTGAGGGATTTACTGCAGCTGGAGTTTCAGCCTCTGTCCCGCCTGCTGTTGCTCCTGGGATGGACGCAGTGCCGCAGCCTGAGCGCCGCCCAAACGCTGCTCCGTGTCCTGCACCGAGAGCAGGTCAGACGTCTGCTCAAACCTCCACCTGTACAGATACGTAACACCTCGATAATGTTATTAACTGATCTATAATCCTCTGCTCCAGGCTGCAGCCAATGACTCCGTTCTGCAGGAGTTTTCCAACCTGTTGTCCTCCCAGCTTGGAGTTCTTGAATGGTGCAAAAACAACAATCCGTAAGCATTTGTGTTTTTATTTTTAAGTCAAG
Source organism: Eleginops maclovinus (assembly GCF_036324505.1). Classification (NCBI taxonomy): domain Eukaryota; kingdom Metazoa; phylum Chordata; class Actinopteri; order Perciformes; family Eleginopidae; genus Eleginops; species Eleginops maclovinus. Next base: position 23,759,110 of record NC_086367.1, on the reverse strand, counting down.
TATATTTATTCTTCACTCTTGTGCATCCCTTAA